>NW_001849175.1:0-15519 GCF_000209065.1 Trypanosoma cruzi | reverse complement strand
AAGGGGGAAGGCGATGATCTTCTACAGAGGGCTCGAAGGGGCGCAATCGCAGCACGATGGGGTGTCGCATGTCTCTCTTCCTCCTCCATTTCGCCGTCGCTGCGGTTGCGTGTGTCTCTGCCGTGGTGTTTTCTTTCATTGCGCTTGGCGAGTGCGGAGGTGGTAAAGGAAACGCTTCTGCTGCGTCAATTTCTCAGCGAAAGTTGTTTGCGTCTTGTGCTAACAGAAGGGGAACGATTCGCTCTTGCAACATTTGGATCGGCGACGGTGATGGGTCAGTACGATCTTATTGCAAATCTTGGGTCCATCATGGCCCGCCTTGTTTTTCGCGTGTGGGAGAACGCCTGCTTTGTGAAGTGGAGCCGTGACGCTGCGGGGGGTAAGCCGGAGGAGGCCATCAACCTTCTTTTTACCATGCTGCGGGTTGCATCGTATTTTGGTGCGGCAGTTGTGCTGTTGGCGCCACCAGTTGCGGAGGGGTTTCTTCTGAGACTGTTTTCCAGCCGTTGGGCCTCCCCGGTGATGGTGCAGGCGCTGCAGTTGTACTGTTACTTGTTGCCGCTCCTGGCATGGTTTGGACTGCTGGACGCATTTGTGCGTGCGACGGCATCGGCATCCATGCTGCAGCTTACGCAGCGTGTGATGTTGGCTCAGGCTGCGGTGTATGGTGTTGCATGTTACGTGGTGCTGCACCTGCGCTGGTTGGTTGTTGAACCGGTGCCGGGCCTAATCGTAGTGAATATCATTAGTATGGCGCTGCGCTGCGTGACATGTGTCTGCCTGCTGCTTGCGGGGCCCGCCATGACGACACCGCGGAAGGGTCACGATTCTTCTCAGCCACTTTTGCGGCTGGGCGCATTTAAGGCCGTTTTCAACCGACGGATTGTGCTGGCGTGGGCGGCTCTCTTCGTGTGCACCCGGTGCACCCCATGGGGGTCTCTCTCCGCGTTTACTGCGGCCCCTCTCTTTGCGTGGGCCGTTGTGAAGTGGGACACAGAGCTCCGCCAAGTGGCATGGAACGCACTGCGTCGCTGAGTCCCTCGCATACTAAAGCAGGCGCAAGAGGAAAAAAAACAAAACAAAACAATTTTACATGAAATAGAACCGAAAACACTGTTGTGTCTGTTGTTTCGCAGTTTTTTTTTTTTCCTTTACTGTTGTTGTTGTTTCTTTACCCACCCGCAATGCCAGAGCGGGGAACATCATCGCCCACCAAAAAAGAAATTTTTTTTTTTTTTTACTCCCCTCTTTCTTCTTCTTCTTCTTCTTCTTTCTTTTTTCTTTTTTTAATATTTCAATTGTCTCGTGTTTTGGGAGCAGCTTTTTTTTTCCCACCGTTTACTAGTCGAGAGTAGTCTTGTATTTGCATCCTTTTTTATTTTATTTTATTATCATTACTTTTTTTTTTTTTTTTTGTTTCATCGCATTTCCTTCCGTTAATTTAATTGAATTTATTTTTTTTCCTCATATTTTATTTGTGTGTGTGTTTGTGTACTGTTACGGTCTGTACGCGGTGCCACATGCTTCGTCGCTTCAGTGCTTTGGGGCTGCAGCCCCGCCGGTGGGGCCTGCAAAAGCTTTCGGCTCGCTTCTGCCTCAGCATTAACGTGCCGACCATTGCGGAGTCGATCAGCTCCGGCAAGGTTGTAGGGTGGACCAAGAAAGTTGGCGACGCCGTCAGCGAGGACGAGGTGATCTGCCAGATCGAGTCGGACAAACTCAACGTCGATGTGCGGGCGCCGGCAAACGGCGTCATCACGAAGATCAACTTTGAAGAGGGGGCCGTCGTCGAGGTGGGCGCGGAGTTGTCAACGATGAAGGCAGGGGAGGCTGGCGGAGCGGCAGCGGCGAAGGAGCAGGCAGCGGCCCCCGCGATGCAACCACCACCACCACCACCACCACAGCAGCAGCAGCAGCAGCAGCAGCAGCAGCAGTCATCACCACCACCGCCGCAACAAAAACGGTCTGTAGAAACCCCAGCACCGGCGCCAAAACCTCCGCAAGTTGTGACCACAACGACCACCGGCTCCGACCCACGTGTGCGAAATGTGCGCATCTCTTCCATGCGCCATCGTATAGCGGATCGTCTGAAGGCGAGCCAGAATACGTGTGCGATGCTGACGACTTTCAACGAAATTGATATGACTCCCCTCATTGAGATGCGTAACCGGTACAAGGACGACTTTTACAAGAAGCACAATGTAAAGCTGGGATTTATGTCACCTTTTGTAAAGGCCTGTGCCATTGCACTGCAGGATGTACCCGCAGTCAATGCCTCCTTTGGTACGGACTTCATTGAGTACCACGATTTTGTTGATATCAGCATTGCGGTATCAACACCACGAGGGCTTGTTGTTCCCGTTCTGCGTGATGTACAGAAGGCCGATTTTGCTCAGATTGAAAGGCAAATTGCCGACTTCGGGGCGCGGGCAAGGGTGAATAAGCTGACGCTGGCTGAGATGACGGGCGGTACATTCACCATCAGTAATGGCGGCGTTTTTGGCTCGTGGATGGGGACCCCAATCATCAACCCACCGCAGAGTGCCATTCTCGGCATGCACGCAACGAAGAAGAAGCCATGGGTGGTGGGAAATGAGATTAAAATACGCGACATTATGGCGGTAGCACTGACGTACGACCATCGCCTCATTGACGGCAGCGACGCGGTGACATTTCTTGTGAAGGTGAAGAACCTCATTGAGGACCCCGCCCGCATGGTGCTTGACCTCGCGTAGGAACGGGAGGGCGCATGTATGTTCCTGTGCATGTCTGCCTGTCTGTCTGTCTTTCTGTCTTTCTCTGTCCGTGTGTGTGTGCGTGGCGTTTGCATGTTTTTTTTTTTTTTTTGCCCTTCTTACTTTACTGATGTGTTTACACGGCGCGTCTGCGCGCATTAAAAAGCAATTCGTTGAGTTTTTTTCTTTTTTCTCCCCTTTTCTCTCTCTGTGAGGAGGAGGAGGAGGAGGAGGAGGAAACAACGGCAAACAAACAAAACAAAAGCGAAGAAAAAAAAAAATTAATATAAAAAAAAAGGAAATAAATATGAAATAAAAGGGCAATAAATGAAACGAATCGAAAAAGAAACGAAAAAAAAAAAAAAAAAAAAAAACCAGGAAATTATTGAACAAAAGAAACAACAACAACAAAAATGACGATGACGATGGAGAGAAGAAGTGGGGAGGGGAAAAAGAGGGAGAAGCGAAGGGAAATGGGCCGCTCAATGCGGCCTGGTAAAGCATGTAAAAACTGGAGAGGAGCAGGAAGGCGAGAAGGGGGGCATCAAAGGGAGAAAAAGCAAAAAAAAACAACAACAAAAAAAAAAAAAAAAACAAAAACGGAAAGGAGAAACAAATGTGGATGGTGGTGATTGTTTTCCATTTTTTTTTTTTTTCTTATTATTATGAACACTTCGTGAATATGTTTTTCTGCCCGTATGGGAAATGTGTAGGAGAACTCCTCTCCCCGTGGACACGCAGAAAGATGTGTTGCAGGTAAACTTCCGGAATATATATATATATGTATATATTGAAGTGGGGCGTGTGCCTTTGGTTTTATTTACTTTTTTGGGCTGCGCTTCATGTCTGTTCCTGCCATTTGTGCACTTTTCTCTTTCTTCTCTTCACACACACACACACACACACACAGAGGGAGAGAGAGAGAGAGAAGGGGGCAGGTGTATATACACACATTCACACTTGTCATTGTGCCTGAAGGAAGAGGGAGTAGTGAGAAGGGGGAAAAGGCCCGACGGGGATATTTAAATATTAAATAAAATAATTACACATTTATATCCCCTCCGTACACCCCCTCTTTTTTTTTTTTTTTTTTTTTTTTTCTTCTTTCTTTTATAGGGGAGAGGAGGAACGTCGTGTGGGTAACAGTGAAGGGGGGAGAGGCAAAACCGCAATAAAACTGCCGACAAGGAAAAAAGAGACAAGAACAAAAAAGAGAGTTCAAAGCTAAAACGAAACACACACAAGAACGAAAAAAAGAAAGAACAATAAAAAAAAAAAAAAGAAAGGGTCACGCATACACCGACTGAAAGAAATGGGCATACATGAGGCAGAGGAGGTTCGTATGCTCTCCAAGCAGGAGTTGTTGGCGGAGCACATTAAGGCGATCCAAAGCGGTTACTCTGTCAAGCCACACCTTGAGTACACAACGATTCGCGCCGTGAATGGACCGCTGGTCATATTGGGTGATGTGCGTCTACCGACGTTTGCGGAGATTGTGAATATCGAATTAGCCGATGGTACCCTTCGCCGCGGGCAGGTGTTGGAGGTGGACGGAGACAAGGCCGTTGTCCAGGTGTTCGAGGGAACATCCGGCATCGATGTCATGCGCTCCAAATGTGAGTTTACCGGAAAAGTAATGGAACTCGGCGTCAGCGAAGACATGTTAGGTCGTGTCTTTAACGGTTCTGGCATTCCTATTGACAATGGCCCCCCCGTATTGCCTGAGCAGTACCGCGACATTCAGGGGATTCCAATTAACCCACGGGCACGTGTGTACCCGGAGGAGATGATTCAGACCGGGATATCGTCTATAGACGTCATGACGTCCATTTCACGAGGACAGAAGATTCCACTCTTCTCTGGTGCTGGTCTTCCTCATAATGAAATTGCTGCCCAGATTGTGCGTCAGGCCGGTTTGGTTCGAAAGGAAGGAAAACAAGAGGATTTCTGCATTGTGTTTGCAGCCATGGGTGTGAACCAGGAGACAGCACGATTTTTTCGTACTGAGTTTGAGGAAAATGGATCTATGGAAAAAACAGTTCTGTTTATGAACTTGGCCAATGATCCCACAATTGAGCGCATCGTCACACCCCGTCTTGCTCTTACCACCGCCGAGTACCTTGCGTATGACTGCGGCAAACATGTGTTGGTTATTCTGACAGACATGAGTTCCTATGCCGATGCCCTTCGCGAGGTATCGGCGGCGCGTGAGGAGGTCCCCGGGAGACGCGGTTTTCCTGGATACATGTACACGGATTTAGCCTGCATCTACGAGCGTGCTGGCCGTGTTTTGGGACGTGCAGGGTCCATCACGCAGATCCCTATTCTTACGATGCCCAATGATGACATCACGCATCCCATTCCGGACCTTACGGGTTACATCACAGAAGGTCAGATTTACGTGGATCGGCAACTTCATAATCGTCAGTTGTACCCGCCCATCAACATTTTACCATCCTTAAGCCGACTTATGAAGAATGCCATTGGTGAGGGCATGACCCGCAAGGACCATGGTGGTGTCAGCAACCAAATGTATGCTGCGTACGCCATCAGTCGGGATATTTTGGCCATGAAGGCGGTCGTTGGTGAGGAGGCACTCAGCAGCGAGGACCTCCTTCACCTGGAGTTTTTGGAGAAGTTTGAGAAGAAGTTTATTTGTCAGGGATTCTACGAGTCCCGCGATGTGTTTCAGAGCCTTGATCTCTGCTGGCAGCTTCTTCGCACCTTCCCGAAGGTTTTGCTCAACAAGATTGACGTCAAGACGCGCAACGAGTTCTACGACCGCCAACCCGAGCGGAAGTAGAGGTGTGCTCGCATGCATTAAGTGTTTATAAACCCAAAGAGGAGGCAAGAGAGGAAGTGGACGAGACGATGGCGCCACCTCCTACGCCTGAGACGGCTGCCGCGGTATTGCGAGGAGTATCCTAGAGCAGTCATGAAGCAGCGGCGGCAACAGGGAAGGGGAATTGGGGGGTGGGGGGGTTAGGGTAGGAGGCAGGATAAAGTAAGGAGCACGCACATGTTTAACGAGTGAGGACAGAAGGGGGTGGGGGAAAAAAAAGAGGGGGATGGGTGAAGTGTGCGTGTAATTATGTGTACCTGTGAGCGTGTATGTACGTGTGGGGTGATAAGGCCAATAGCGCCAACGGGTGCTGCCGCTGTGGAGCGAGGAGGAATCAAACAACAACAACAACAACAATAACAATAATAAAAGAAAAAAAAAAAGGGAAAAATAGGCTGGAAATTACATTTTTAAATACACAAACGCACAGGCACTATATGTATGTATGTATGCATGCGTTGCAGGGACAATGAAACGTGAACCACGGTGGAAGGAAAAGGAGCGCAGCGCAGCGCACACACACACACAAAGTGATAGAGACAACCACACACATGCAAAAAAAAAAAAAAAAGACAAAAACAACAACAACAAATATTGGGCTTGTTGTGCTTGTGTTTTTTTATTTTATATTTTATTTTGCTTCGTATGCATCTTTTCTCCCTTCTGTCTTTTCTTCCTCTTTTCCCACAACGACGACAACAAAAAACGCCTCTGCGAATACTCCGTGGGAGGTGTGTGTGTCTGTGGTCCGTGGGGCTAGCCAATCCTTGGGTGGAGCCAGAAGACGGCGTGAAGCAAACACATAAAAAAGGGGCGGAAGGAAATAAAAAACAGCCGTTGAGGCAATTACAAACAAACGAAAAACAAAACAGAAAAAAAAAAAAGGAATTAATAATAATAGGTGGAGAGGGTGAGGAAGAGTGAGGGTACCCGTTAAAAAAACAAAAACGAAAACAAAAAAAGAAAAACAGCGAAGGGAGCCATTTATGCAATTTAAGACTACCGTGGCAAGTCCTTCATTAGCGGCGTCACATCTCTTTGATGTTGTTGTTTTTGCGGGTGGGACGGCAGATAGTCTCAGCCCACTGTGCAACAATGAGCCGAAGCCCATGCTTTGTATCTGCAATCGGCCCATGATATGGTACTGCCTGTACCCCTGGTACGCCGCCGGCTGTCGTACTTTTTTTGTTTCCGTCAACGAGGACTACGCGGCGTTGCAGAGTTATCTTCGTCGGGAGTTTTCGGATGTGGAGTTTGTCTTTGTGCTGGTGCCCTTCACGCAGAATGAGGCGCCGTCAACCACCTGTGACGTTGTGAAGGCATATTTGAAGCACAAGGAGTCCTTGTTGCCGAATAAGTTGGGTCATGCACGTGATGCCCTGCTCCTCAGCTGCGACACACTTCTGCCCGGATTGGACCCCGAGCCTTTTATTCGCAATTTTTACTGTTCAGTGGCGTCGGTGTCGGTTCTTTTGTTTCGTCCGCTGAAGTGCACGCGCTCATCAACGGTGACGGAGGCATCATCGTCAGGCGGGGCAAAAACCAACAAGGGGCACGGTGCTGGGTTTCCTGTAAAGCCGTATGCATACCGTTACACCTGCACCGCGTATGAGGAGACGGATGAGGATGACAACGGTGCCTCGACGACGAATTTAGGGGAAGACGGTGAGGCCGTTGGGGACACCAAGGGGGCCTGTAGTTATAGGTTGCACTTCATGTGCCCATATGAAGAGAGACAAGAACTTCGTATTAGCATGGGATTTGCGGGTCGTCGACCAAATCTCACCTTTTCTTCTGACACAATGGACGCACATGCCTATCTTGTGCGACACTGGGCATTAAATGCTATCGCAGAGTCTGCGGGTAAGGGCATGTCGGTACAGCGTGATAGTATCCCTTTTTTGGCTAGGAGTCAGCATAGTATAGTAAATGAGAATAAGATGACGTTCCTACGTCCAGATGGAAAGATTAAGTATAATATTCCAAAGCACTGGTTGCTTGAAAGCGACTCCTCTGTGAATTTCCTTAATGCTTCTCCGGGCCCTGTATTGCCCTCAGAGGCGGATAATCTTCTTGTATGCTGCACCATTTACGAAGAAAGGCCGGAGAAATGCATGCGTGTTTACCGTGTCAGGACAAGGGAGGATTATATTGCAGTGAATCAAGAAATTTTGGCAGCAAAATGTCAATTACTGGAAATGAATGAGGTTAATGGAAGGAATAGTATGAGAATCAGCAGCTTCAGCAGCAGAAGCACACGCACATCTCAGCAAAAAGAGAGACTGGGACAAACTCAGAGGGTTTTGCGAACTTCTATGGAGAGGAAGTCTATAAATACAGCTGCGGATTCTGCGCGATTGCCTTTTTCCGCCTTTGCGCTAAGCGGATTAGTGAGTAATGCCGCTTTTACGATACACAAGACTGATACTTCTAGACAGATTAATATCATTCACAGTTTTTTGCGCACCGAGCCGACGTGCAAGGCCACCATTGCCCGTAGTATCGTTGGCAACAACGTGACACTTGGGCCAGACGTACGTATCACGAATAGCATCATTTTGGATAATGCTGAAATTGGTGCAGCTGCGATCATCTCCAACTCTGTTATCGGTTCATCGGCGATGGTAAATTCCGGGGTGCGTGTTGTGAGTTGCACGGTGGGCCCGCAGTGTCTCGTGGAGTCAAACGAGACCGACAGAGTGATTCGCGCGTAATTGTGAGAAATGTTGAAAGGAACTTTTATCGCATTCCGTTGTGTGGCCGCCTCTCTGCATGTTTTTGTTTGTGTGCGTATATATACTTATATGCGTGGTGGAAGCTTGTGCGGCGAGGAAGAAGAAGAAGAAGAAGAGAGGAAAGTGGAGGAGGGGGGAAAGTAACGTGGATTTAAAGCCACTTTTTTTTGGTAGTTTTTGTTCCTTTGTTCTGTTGTTTATTTGTCTCATCTTCAAAAAACAGAAAGAAGAAAAAAAAAAAAAAAAGGCAGGAATAATAATAATAATAATAATAATAATTTTAAAAGAGAGGCACCTTGGGATTTTTGCAGGAGCTGAAGAAGATGTATGCATGTATACATCGGTATTTTAATACCTGCCTATTTTTTTTTGTTTGTTTGTTGTTGTTTTGTTATTGTTCTGCTGCAATGAAATGGAAAGGAAAAGACTATTAAAGAATTGACTTGGAATCGTGATGCTTTACTCTCCTTTCCTTTTTTTTTTTTTTTTTTTTTTTTTTGTGTGTGTGTGTGTGTGTGTGTGTACATGAGAAGGGGGGGAAACGACTTGTGTCCATTCATTAATGGATGTTGTTTATTTTTTTCTTTTTTCACGCTGGACCAAGTGAGGATGAAGCACCGTCTTGTTGTCCTGCAGCATGGCTCCCACGGCACGCATCGTGACTTGGGCTGCCTTGCACGATTTTTGCGGGCACTTGACTCCCCACCGATAGTTTTGGAACCGCAAGTGAATGAGGGGTTTCGTACGGATGACGGGGTTGTGGTGTGTGGTGCGCGTCTCGCAAAGGAGGTGGTCCGTGTTCTCAGCGGACTTTGCTTGGGGGAGTCTTTGGGGCCAGCAACGCACATGACACCTCTTGTAGAGGGGAAGAAGGCTGTGCAGTTAAGTTTTGTTTCTCACTCTATGGGTGGGTTGATTGTTCGGGAGGCGTTGCCGCAGCTGGTTCGGGAGGTACAGCGCCACGAGGGATGTTTACGGGTCGAGTGGAAGGTGTTTTGCTCCATTGCAACACCGCATGGGGGTGCACGCCACATGGATGCTTTTATAAGATCTTATGTTGGGCGCCTGATAGGACGTGTGTACTCTACGGCGTATCATGACATGTTTTTGCAGTCCAATGTTCTTACCGAGCGTTTGATTTCTGCCGAGCATTTGGCTTCCCTTGGACTGTTTGAGCATCGTTTGCTGATATCAAGCATGCATGATCTTCTTGTTCCCCTGATGAGCTCTGGTTTTATGCTGAAGCCCTCGCAGTTTCGTGGGATGAGCCCTGCGGCACGAGAGGAAAGGGAGATGGCCATGTGTGCCTCGTCGGAGGAGGAGATGGATTCAAAGCGACACAGAATTGTGAAACTGACTGCGGAGGACTGGCCACACGACCAATACCCCGTGGAACGACGCATTGCAGAGGCGATGCTTGAAGGAGCGGGCGCTTTTGACTCCATTGTGGTAGATTTTAGTCATGTGCAGAAGCACTGTGACGACCCACACGCGCGACGCACGGCGGAGCAACTCTCTCATCGGGCTCTGGTGTGCAAGGAACCCATTTGTCAAATGGGGCTAGAGGAGGTTTTTTGTTTTGTATCGAGGTGGGTGGCCAACGATCTTGCGGCGTGTCATTGCTAGCACTCTTTGTCTACTTCCATGTGCGCTCGGCAGTCGACGCTGTTCACCGCACCGGTACGTTTGTCTGTCTGTCTCTCTCTCTGTGTGTGTGTGTGTGTGTGCATGGGTGATGTTTTGGTTGAAGTGATGTATTGAAAAGCCATTTTGAATTTGAAGTAAAAAAATAACTGAGAAGTTTTTTTTTTTAAATTTCTGCTGCGATCTCTTTTTGTTTGGTTCTCGCTGCTTTTGGCTCATGTGCCAGAAGAAATAGAGACGAGGGAGAGGGACGGCAACAACAAAGAAAACAAAAACAAACAAACGAAAAAAAAAACAAACGAAAAGATCAAACAAAAGGGCGTGAGAGGCGGTCTTGTTGTTGTTGTTGTTGTTGGGGGGTGGCGGTGGGTTTATAGGGAAGTGCGGCGAAGGATGCCATGGCTTAGTGCCCTTCTCAGTGTGATTGCGGGCCTTCTTCTTTCGGCTGCGCAGGCACCGGTGGTGGAGGCGAAATGGACCAGCAATACAGCGGCATATTTGGGCGATGCGCCTATTTTTTTCCGTGTCACCGCCACAGCGGACTGGGACAATGAGATGAAGACGGGGCTTTTGGGGACTTGGGCCAACCGCAGCAACCTTTTGTGGTACTGTCGTGGGAACGCGGATGAACATGTCACTGGCGGCAAAGACGGCGCCCTCTACAAGCTATGCTGGAACTCTGTGGACTTCCCGAGCCCTATCGTGAGCACCATCTTTGCGGATTTCAATCGGGATGGGAAGCTGGACGTTCTCGTGCAATGTGAGGATGGTGTTTTTTATTTTGTCAACGGCCGGCACCGCGACGACCCTCCCACAGCAATTTCAAGTGAAAATGTACCACATTTTTTTGCTTCGACACCTCAAATGAGTTTGGTGACTGTATTTAGCCGGTGTGGGCTGCCGGAGATTGCCCTGGTGGACGTGACGGGGTCGCTTGTGATTATGCAGGCCACAACACAAACGACATTGGGTGATCATTGCACTGGACAAGATGTCGTACCCACCTTCAATCCGTTTGTATTAGTGGAGGGAGTGAAGGGTGTGAGGGAGGTTGTTCCATTAAGTATTATTTCAGATGACATGGACGGCGACTGTATCGTGGATTTGCTCTACACAGTCCATGAAATAACGAGTGACGCACTGCACGTATATGCATTCTTTCCTGAACGCTCCAAGCATGTATTGTTGTTGACATTACAACCAGCGCGTCGCTACGGCTTTCCCACGGTTGCGGACGTCAATGGAGATGGGGCGCCTGACATCCTTTTTCCACTTTGCGCTTCTCAAAAGACATCCGTATCTTTTGGGGAATGTACACTATTTGATGGTTGGATAGTTTTCTACAATAATTTACAGGGGTCACCCCCATGCGCCGATGGAGGATGTTGTAACGGCCATCCCTTCGGCTTTAGCGAAAATGCATCAAAGGAATTTTATTTCCATGAGAAGAACGATTGTGGCATTAACACAAGTCTACAAATTAGTCTTGCCATGACGAGTTCATTGGCATCGCCATTGCTGCTGCGTACCGGGGATTATAATCGAGACGGCTACATGGACCTGCTGGTTCCGAGCACATACGGCCCTCTACTGCTCATGGCTGAAGCGAATTCTAATGGCATTTCCTTCAGTTGCGGACCTCTGGATGGGGATCGTGCGAGTCGTTCAGCGGACGGCGATCCCACGTACACAAAAGCGGTCCCTTTTTTTGCCATTATTGCAGGTGACGCGGCTCTTGACATTGTGCTGACCTTCCACGGTGCGAGTGCTATTCCCTTGGGGTTTTACATGAATCATCTGTTGTCGTGGAAGCAGAATTACTTCCTTGGAAGCAGTGCCCTTAACGGCGCTGCCGCCTCGCACGACTGGGGGGTGTACCAGCCGGGCGCGGTTCACCGCTTTGGGTGGAGTGACTTCAACATGCGTCAGCGGTGGGCCTACGCCACACAACTGTCCAGGACTCAAGGGCACGCTCTGCAGCCGTCGCGTGTGCTTTTTGGTTTGGGCCGCACCTTCTCTTACATTCACGACTACGCCGTGGGCATCGTGGTTAATCAGCAGGGGGCGCATCACGCGTGGTCGGCGAACCTCGTGCCGAATTCGAACGTGTTTTTGTGGCTTAGTCCTCTGCTCTCGCAGGAGAGCTGGCGGCTGCGGCTGTATCTTGTCTTCTCGACCTACAAGAGACTGCTGATTCTGGTGCTCGTCACCTCACTCGCGCTGATTGCTATTCCCATCATCTTTCTGAAGTGGAGGGAGGTGCAGCACGACTGCCGTGAGTGGAAGCTTCGCTAATGACGACGACAGAAGATGAAGAAGAAGAAGGAAGAGGTGGGAGAGGGACGACGGGGGCGGGTGGCTGAGGGGCGGGGAACACGACAAATCCACAACGCTAGCATGAGGAAGGAAGGCAGCAGCAAAAGGAAGCACCAAAGTGATGAAGCGAATATTTTTTTGTCCGTTAAAATCACAGACAGTGGTGGTGGGTGGGAGGACGTGAAACGCACAGCTGCAGTTGGAACGGTGCCGTGCCACGGGCTCCCATATGGAATGCTTCTAATGAGAGCGAGAGGGACGGAACTCCAAAATGCTCTTTATATTACACTGTTTGTATTCTTTGCATGCATGCGGATACACACGCACACACACAACTTTCTTTTTTTGCGTGCTTTTTTTTATTTTTATTTTTTTTATTTTTTAAACTTGTACATTGTTTTGGAAAGACTCCCGTAAGCGATTTTTAGGGAATACTCTCTCCAGCACACGTTCACACACAAGAAACCAGCAAGCGTCACCTACTACGATGGGCCACCTCGAACAATGGCGTTCTCGGCAGAAGATAGGCATGGGCAAGGGCTCTCGCCACTGCGTGATCTGCTCGAACCAGAAGGCGGTTATTCGGAAGTACGAGCTCAACGTATGCCGCCAGTGCTTCCGTGAGAACGCGGCAAACATTGGATTCAGCAAGCTTCGTTGACGTCGACAGCCCGTGCCGCAGGCAGCTTGGATAAACGACGTCCAAATTGAATTTGGCCTGACGGAATGTCGCGGGGACATCGGGAGTATTAAAATGTTTTTTTTTATTTATTTTATTTTTAATTGTTTCTTTTGTCCCAATGAAGTTGTGGATGTGCCGTTGTGTCGCGGGATATATATATAAATGTATACATTGACGTCCTTTGCTTCATGCTCGGCCTTTGACCGCAATAAAAACTTTTAATGCCTGCCTTCCCACATTTCCTTCTTTCTTGTCTCTGACACATTGCGTG
This sequence comes from Trypanosoma cruzi, assembly GCF_000209065.1. Classification (NCBI taxonomy): domain Eukaryota; phylum Euglenozoa; class Kinetoplastea; order Trypanosomatida; family Trypanosomatidae; genus Trypanosoma; species Trypanosoma cruzi. The sequence continues at coordinate 2,294 of NW_001849175.1, read as the reverse complement.
CACCCACACACATATGTGTCAGGGACACCTCTCTCTCTCCGAGGGGATTTTTTTTTTTTTTTGACGAATAAAAGGACCACCCTCCCCACAGCCTCCCTTCAAGAACAAAAGCAAAAAAAAGAGAAAAAAAAAAAAAAGAAAAGGGGGAGGAAAACGAATCACGTGGTAAACGAGGGAAAAGAGAGTTTCTTTATTGCAACACAGTAAAAGAATGAACTTCTCTCGTGTAGCTATACCTGGTGTTAAGCAAACCATAACGCTCTGCAGCGCGAAGGGAGGTGTGGGAAAATCCACATGCTCCGTCAATGTGGCGCTTGCACTGAAAAACATGGGCTTCAGTGTTGGTATTGTGGATGCGGACATCACCGGCCCTTCAATACCCACCATGATGAGCGTGGATGCCTCACAGGTGGAGACATATCGTGTGGCTGGCAGTGACCGATTTGCGCCACCAACGAACTTTGGTGTCAAGGTCATGAGCATGGGTCTTGTTGTGCCGTATGACGAGGCCATCGCAGTGCGAGGGCCGATGGTAAACAAATATATCCGAGCCCTGTTATTCCAAACAGACTGGGACGAGTTGGACTACCTCGTCATCGATATGCCGCCGGGGACAAATGATGTGCACTTGACACTGACACAAGAGGTTGTTCTGACAGGCGCGGTTATCCTTTCCACGCCTCAGAGAGTTGCGCTGGTTGATGTTCGACGAGGAATTGACATGTTTGCCGCCGTCAATACCCCTATTTTGGGCATTGTAGAAAACATGAGTTACTTTGCATGCGGTCAGTGCGGCACGAGACACAATTTGTTTGGCACCGGCGGTGTGAAGGCAACTGCGGAAGAGCTTGGGGTGCCATTTCTCGGGGAAATACCATTCGTGCCGCGCATCATGCAAGATACCGACGCCGGATACCCACCCGCACTGCGTGGGGACGGCACAATGGAGGCAGCAGAGCCATTTTACAAGTTAGCAGAGCGCATTCACGACGCCGTCGTTGCACTAAAAACAAACAAGGCGAACAAACTCACAGGCGCTGGGCCTTCTATTAAATTTGATGGCTAGCACGACGAAAAACACCTCAAAAATGAATGAAGAAAAAAAAAAAAACCGAAAAAAAAACTTTTCCTTTTGCCGCGTCGGTGATGGCTGGCTCTTGTGCGGCAGTCTTCTCCCTGTCATTTCTGTGGCTGCATCGTCACTTCCTTTCCCCGCTTTTCCTTGTTGTTTTTTTTCTTTTTGCCAACGCGTGCGACACAAGGTTGAAGAGACCTTTTGAGCTGATCCAGTGGAGGGTAGAAACAGCGACAGACCCGACCACCGCCAACAATGACTTACCAATCAATGACAACCGCATGGTGTGTTGCCATCCTGCTCCTTGCCGTGACAGGCGCAAACGGCCTGTACGTGCTGGAGCTGGTGCAAGTGGCTCATCGCCACGGTGTGAGTCCGCCTCCGGTGGCCACACCCAACCGTGAGAAGATGTGCAGCCCCAACGGCGCAAGCAGCTGCACCGCCATCGCAAAGAGAGGCGTGGAGCAGATGACGGCCATGGGGGCCCACATTCGGCAGCTGTACAGCGGGGACGCGGCCACTTTTGGTAGCGCCACGTGGTTCCAGCCGCCCTACGACGTTTCAGCCGTGTCCACCCGTTCCATTGCGGACCCCGCCACGGTCCAGGCGGCGGCGGCGCTGCTGGGTGGGATTTACGCCAGTGAGAGCGCCACTATCGTCCCGACGATCATCTCGACCGCACCCGAGCGTGACGCTCTGCTCAACGTGGAGGCATTCCCGTCGTCCACCATCACAAGGATGATCAACGCGAAAGCGTTCAATGCGGCACTGGAGGCGGTTGTGGACGAGCAGTTCCCCGACGCCAGTGTCGTGGAAGCCATGGGCGCGGAGGTCGGCCTGGATGCTGCACTCTGTTCGGCGCCCGCCACGAGGGTGTTGTGCTGTCAGCGGCTGCAGAAGCTGGCGGTGATGTATGCTGCGGTGGGAGCCACCGACGGCGCTCCCACTGTGATGGCGAACAAGGCCAAGCTGGATGCTGTTGCCGCCGCGTACTTCCACGTCTCGCAGGGCTACAACGCCAGCGTACCCCAGGATGTGGCGCGCGGCAGCCTTGGACTGCCGCTTGCGCGAGAGCTGCTTCGCAACATGCGCGCGAAGATGCTACCTGAGGGTGACGCCAACCGCAACACGAAGATGATGATGCAGTACGCCCACCGGGTTCCCATCCAAACGGCGCTTGGGCACGATCCGAGCGACGCGACGCCACTGGGCGAGACGT
>NW_001849174.1:25766-28492 GCF_000209065.1 Trypanosoma cruzi | reverse complement strand
TAAGGTTATCGTCCCCCATAAGGTTATCATCCCCCATAAGGTTATCGTCCCCCATAAGGTTATCGTCCCCCATAAGGTTATCGTCCCCCATAAGGTTATCGTCCCCCATAAGGTTATCATCCCCCATAAGGTTATCGTCCCCCATAAGGTTATCGTCCCCCATAAGGTTATCATCCCCCATAAGGTTATCGTCCCCCACAAGGTTATCGTCCCCCATAAGGTTATCATCCCCCATAAGGTTATCGTCCCCCATAAGGTTATCGTCCCCCATAAGGTTATCATCCCCCATAAGGTTATCGTCCCCCATAAGGTTATCGTCCCCCATAAGGTTATCGTCCCCCATAAGGTTATCGTCCCCCATAAGGTTATCGTCCCCCATAAGGTTATCATCCCCCATAAGGTTATCATCCCCCATAAGGTTATCATCCCCCATAAGGTTATCGTCCCCCATAAGGTTATCGTCCCCCATAAGGTTATCGTCCCCCATAAGGTTATCGTCCCCCATAAGGTTATCGTCCCCCATAAGGTTATCGTCCCCCATAAGGTGATTATCATCCCCCATAAGGTTATCGTCCCCCATAAGGTTATCGTCCCCCATAAGGTTATCGTCCCCCATAAGGTTATCGTCCCCCATAAGGTTATCGTCCCCCATAAGGTTATCGTCCCCCATAAGGTTATCATCCCCCATAAGGTTATCGTCCCCCATAAGGTTATCGTCCCCCATAAGGTTATCATCCCCCATAAGGTTATCGTCCCCCATAAGGTTATCATCCCCCATAAGGTTATCGTCCCCCATAAGGTTATCATCCCCCATAAGGTTATCATCCCCCATAAGGTTATCGTCCCCCATAAGGTTATCGTCCCCCATAAGGTTATCGTCCCCCATAAGGTTATCGTCCCCCATAAGGTTATCATCCCCCATAAGGTGCTCCCCTACTCAGGCTATTATTTTTTTTTTTTAATTTTTTTTTTGGGGTACCCCCCCTACCTAGATTTTTTTGAAATTTCCTTTTTTTTGGTTGTGCTTCGTTTTTCTAACCCAAAATTTTACAATCTTTTTTTTTCATACATAAATGCGTGGTGTTTTGCGTAATGCGGCAAACCAAGGCGGGTGCCGGTGGTTCCCTGCGTGAAACAATCATTGTGCGATGTGCAGCATCATGTTGCGGTGCTTTACCGCACACGAGTTACCCTGGGGGGAGCGTGGTGCACGCTGGGATATTCGCGCACCCACCTTTCCCGTCGCAGCCGGCGCCGTCCGAACGCGGAAATGTTCCGACAATAACCCGGCTGGGTTGCGCCGCGCGTTCCCTGCGTGAAACAATCATTGTGCGATGTACAGCATCATGTTGCGGTACTTTACCGCACACGAGTTTCCTTGGTGGGAGCGTGGTGCACTCGGGAACATTGACTTGCTAAATGAATTGGGGCCGAAGAGGTGAAAGGAGAAAAGTTCATCTTTCAGACGAAAGGCATGGAAACAGAGAATGGAGCAGAGAAACATACACTATTATGTGGTGGCGCTTCGTGTGCCAAAATGAGTGAACAATGTTGTGTTTTTAGGGTGCGGTCCATTCCAGCGAGCGTGGAAACTGTTCGTGATTGACAAATGGGAGGTCTTGAAGGTCCTTTTCAGGATGGTGTTGTTCCAATTGCTGCACAGGAATGGGATTCAGTAGCCATGTCTGATCCTCCTCGAAGGGTGTCTGGTCTATTTTGCCAGGGACCTGCTGCATGGGCCAGAGTTTATTCACATTGTAGATCGGTGTGGGTTCGGTCGTATGCGTGAACTGCTTGTCAAGGTACCTTGCTGTGTAGGCCATCCAGTCGCTTTCTGACTCCTTTTCTTTTGGTGTTGTCGGGAAGCGCGAGGTTGGGGTGTGGTACTCGTGCGGAAACTTGTTCGCGTTGGATGGGAGATCGGGGATGTTTTTGATTCCATAAGCCGCTTCCTCCGCAATGGTTCGCGTCATTAGCACATCTGTTGCAGCCTGCGAACGCAACTGTGGTTCCAATAATCGCCTTGGCGCTTTCGCCTCTGCCGGGACACGCACAAAGCGAGCATGACTCAGATCGCTCTGCCCATCATTTGCCTTTTTAAGAGCTTCCTCACTGCACCGCAGACGCTGTGCAATGGTGGCGAATGTGTCACCGGCGAACACAAGCTCGACTGGGCTGAACTCCGTTTCAGGGGTTGACACCCAGCACGAGAGCGGGACGTTCAGCTCTGTGACGGATGGGCCAAACTCGCCTTCGCCATTCTCGCCAGTCTGCTTGTACGTCAGTGCAGCGTGGCCATTTGCCTGCTGTAGCTCTTCCACGGTGCAATCAAGGACAGTCGCGGCATCTTCCCAGTTGCGGATGCGTTTTCCATTGTTGGGGTTCTGAAGTGGCAGCACACGTGGGGCTGCACCGAAGCTTGTGAGTCTACGGGAGGCTCCGCCGGGAACGTTAAGAACCGCACCTGCCTCGAGTCCCTCGATCGCCGGGTTCGCCTCCTTGAGATCATCCACGCTGCAGCCCAGTCGCTGCGCCACCCGTTCCCAATCGTCACCCTCCAATACCCTCGCCACGCTGAGACGATTCACCGGGGCGCTTTGCCAATCAAGGGCAAAGGAGAACATGCGGTGGTGGTCATGCGTTGTGGGCGTGGCGGGGTCATGCTCGGTGGGGAATACAGAGCCATCATGAATAACGTTCTTCCTATAAATGGTGTGAAACTCGCA
>NW_001849174.1:11983-25666 GCF_000209065.1 Trypanosoma cruzi | reverse complement strand
GCGTCGTACTCGTCGGGGCGACCAAAGGGGCCCGCACGGGCGGCATTAAAGAAGTTGATCAGCTCCGGATCGAATGCACCGCCTGTAAGTCCTTCCATGACGCGCCGCACCGCGACAAGTTTCTCCTCGGTGACTTGACGACCCACATCCCGTAGAAACATGCAGACATCTTCCGCCAGCTTCATCACGTGATGGTCCCAGAAACCCTCAAGAACAATTTTGTACGTCACCTCGGAGCCATTAATACCATCTTCCTCCGTGTTCTCAAAGACGAAGCGCTTGTTTCTCACTTTGGCTACCTCATACTCGTACCAGTCTTCCGTCTTCCAACAAAACGGGAACTGACTTCGGTCCACGGGGATGTTGCCAGCGCATGGCAACGGGGGCTCTGAGCGACCCACATCACGTTGCACTTGCATTGGACTCAAAACGCGTGCATGCTGATGTTTCTCCCGCACCGCACGGTCCATGATCGTCTCGAGTGTGGGCGGTGGTGTGGTCCTATTTGCTTCATTCATCTTTGTGAGGTAGGCATCCCGAAAGGGGAAACCTTTTTGTCCTTTTCCCTGGGACTTGCGCGGGTCGTAGCGGGCAAACTGTCGCATGTACTCCACGTACTCCCTACCCTTGGCATCAAACTCGTTGTACGGACGGAAGCGATAGGCATTGGGTGGGGCACTTGCGCTCCACGGTCGGTAGTCGCCAAGGTGGTGTGTCATGGATGTGCATACATACCAACTGTCGACATACTGATCTTCCGGCACATCCGGCCGCACCAGGGGGCCGCGGATACTCAATGGGAACTTGTCGTCGATAGGATCAATGAACTCATTTGTCTTTGTGCTGTTCATGTTTTGCGGCGCGGCAATGGGGGCAGGACCATCAAACTTCGGCATCTGCGTTGGCATACGGTAACGCGACCAGTAGTAATGATTCACAATGCCCCTGCGCATCACTCTCCCTCAACTCTACCCGCTCTCCTCTGCAATTTATTTGTCTATCGACGTGCCAATGTATTTTTCCTTGTGCTCCTTCCACCCCACCCCCAACCTTGTTCTTTTTTTTTTTTTTTTTAAAATTCCTTTAGCACATATGAGTCGATGCCCAGAAAGCAAAACAGCAAAAAAGGCAGATAAATACAGGAGGGGAAGCATGCCTTCGTAAATGTAAAAAATGCTCCACGTGGGTGTCAAGCCTTTTCTCTCACTATTTGTCTATTGACTCATTTCCTGCGGAGCCCATACACTGGTTCCACAGCACCATGAAAGGATAGATACATGCATGCACACACATATACCACACATAGGAAAACAAAAAACAAAAAAGACTCATTTATTTATTCTCTCCGGTTGGTTTATACGCCGCCGCCTCGTGCCGCGGGGTTTGTTTTTAAATCCAACACCCATCCAAACTGTCGTATGAACTCCTCCTTGGCACGGCAGCTGGCGGTATCTACGGGAGCCCGCAGGGCCTCCGCTGCCTCCGCCTCCTCTACAGTACGAAATACGGAAAACCACAAGAGACCATCCGCCACACCGCGAATGAGAGCTAATTTGCCGTTCCGCAGACTTTTTGTGAAGTGCACAATTTCCCCCGGGTGAAACCCAAAGCCAGTGTCATGCGTTGTGTCTAGCGTGATTTTGTCCCCAGACTTCGTTGTTGCTTCCATTATATTCCAAATGGCCTCTTTCCTTGTTTATACAAATGGGATTAAAAGAAGAAGAACGGCACATGAGTTGGATACGTATGCATCGTAAACACACGCGCGATGCCCTCCCCTTCTCTTTTTCTTCAATTCGCTCTTCCCTTCCCCGCTCCAGAGGCGTCTTCTAAGCATTTCATTCACCCCCCTCCACTCTTCTCCACGAGGAGGAGAAAAACAACAACAACAAACTCAATAACAATTCTTACTTCCTAACACACACATGAATGCACAGAGTGAGGGAGATGGTGGCAGTAATACTAAGGATAAGAAAGATCAGAGCGACGGTCTCAGATCCCACCATAGTGCTTCTGGCACCGATATTCCCACGCCAAAAGCTCATCACGTGCAATTCGTACCGTGAGTCATTGTGCAACCGCATCCAATCCTTGTCCTGTTCCCACGTCGCACCCCAGTCGCCGTGGGGGATGCGCAGCGACTTTGGCACCGCTGGAGACCGTGCGACGTCTGTCCAGCCGATGCGATGAAGCGCCGCCTCAATGGCTGCTTGTGTGTCGGTGATTCGACTGTTCGCCATGTCGCCCACGCTGTAGTCTGGCGCCATAAACTCCGCCACATCGTTTGGCGCGGAGAGAAATTTGCATTGCAAATTCTCCGTAAAGCATCCCCACAGCTGCTCCACAAGACTGCGATTTACCGACGTTACGGGAGGGCTCTCAGCTGCGTTTTGCGTGGGAGGGAGTAGCACACGCAGCATGACATCAGCCGCCTCCGCAACAGACGCTGGACGAAGTGCGGAGTGTTCCGTTGTCTTATCAACGACAGTAAAAACGTCAGGATTTGCAAATGTCGTGTTGTACCGAGTAAGTGTGAGGAACACTTTTTCGCCCGCTATCACCGCAGGGAGAAGATCCAACAACGTTGTGATGGGGGAGTACGGCAGACGTGTGGTGGAGGCTCGGCGGACGCCACTCTTTTCCATTTCCAGCTCCGCCTTTTGCTGCTGCGCCGATCCCGTCGTCCCCACGCGGCTGTCGACATGGTAATACAGTGGGGCGTCTTGGTAGGCTACCTGATCCACAACAAGAAACGTATCGATGGCGTTGAAATCCACCGTAGTAAAGTTCAGGTTTTCTTTGTATGCCAGCGCTGTGCAGTTGCTGAGGCCGGCGTGGACACACTCCAGCATCGTCGCGTCGGAGATGAAGCGGGCACTCCCGATACTGCCCACGTGCTCGCCAGGGAAAAAAAAGGCGTACACATCGCGGCTGTCATCCCCACCCACGCGCCGCAGTGCCTCCAGTACCGACAATGTTGCCACGATGGCGCTGGCGGGGCAGTCCGCGCCAGGAGTTGCATCCTGGACAAGCGATACTGCTGTAGAAGCCACCAGCAATGCAACGGCGCCTTTCCGCGTCTTCTTTTCAAAGTCCAATGAAGTTTCGTTCCACTCCCACCGCATGTCAGCGGTGCTCGTCCACACAGTCCAGCCGCTCAACGGAACACATGATGGCGAGGGGCCTTCCAAGCAACTTCGCACCCTCGTGGGTGACGATAATAACTCCGCAAGTGGCATGCCATTTCGTGTCTCCAATACATTCTGCGGGTACCTGCGGCCCGCAGCCCAGTGAATACGGTTGAACTCGGCAGCATTCATAAGAGCCGTCCAGTCACTATTTGCTGGGCCACTGCTGCTGGTAGCGGCACTGGGAAAGTAGAGGATAACAAATTCATACACGCTCCTCACTTCGCGAGGAAGCAACAACTCCTCACCGCTGCGGCGATCTCCAGAGAAACGACAACATCGGTTGTCGTCCGAGAATGCCACTGCTGTAATGGGTGGCATCAAACCCTGCGTATGTTTATTTGCTACCGCATTGTAGTGCTGCACAGCAGCCAGAAAACATGTCATGTCATACTGAGTATTCGTTTTCACCCTGTTTTTCCTCCCTCCCTCCTCATAGTCGTCCTTTTCACTTGTCGACAAGACGAGTCCAATGCCACTTGTGGAGACTGTATCAGGAATTGAGAGCCCGCGAATAATCTCTTGCAGTGACGATGCGTTATCCTCGCAGCCATCCATCGATGCCTGCGCCACTTCGGTCGCATGGAGGAGGAGAAGGCCATGCGGTACGACGGCGTTGTCAGCGATACTGCAGCCCCTGTACGCAACGGAGTTGTTGCTCTGGTCATCACTTTTCACTGCCATAAACACCGCCTTCATGATGCAGGGACGCATTATTGGGTAGTTGCGAAAGTAGGCTGCGTACGCTGCATCGTGTGGTGCAGGCGGGACATCACCAGAAAAGCCCCTTTCTGCAGTGGCGCCACATGTCATGAGCCACGCAGCAATCCACAACACAAAGATCGATGTCCACTCGGTGGGTCCACGTGGACACCCGCTCACACAAACCATTCGTCTCCGCAACATTCACTTTATACGCAACCTACTTTTGATTCGTCAAAGAAGAAGAAAGAAAGTGAGAGATAGATAGTAGAGTAGAAGATCTTCCTTTCAAACAAACATATATACCATACGGGAAGGGAAAGAGAGAAATAAAAAATAAGAAAAATCTCATGATGTGGAGGGCATTAGTGGATCGGATTCCTTTATCTTGGTGGCTGAAATATTGTCCGCAACGATGCATGGGATGCAAGAGCTGCTGTTGGCGTCTCACTCGTCCAGTCGTGCCTGTTTGTGGACCAAACATCGTCAGGGATCGCCCGCGGCGCACACCTGTACAAGGCACAATCAGGGTCAAAGCACTTTTGCACCCACACGCGCTGCTGCAAGTCGACGGTGATGTAGACATTGTTCGAGAGGTGCTGCCGTCCCACGTTACTGCAGTAGCGTGACCCATCGAGCAGAAAAAACAGGTACCGTCCACCGCGTTGACGCACACTACTCACTCGGCAAGGAACCCCACCAACAATGCTCCATTCCCGTGCCACGTGCTCCGCCAGGGCGTCATAGCGCGCTCTATCGACGTCCTTCGTTAACTGAGTCTCTCCGCTGCCGTATTTGCAACCCTCATTTGACGAAGCCGCTCCAAAGGTGCTAATAGTTGGTGCCGGAACTAAAATCACTTCCCGGTGCCCCACCTGCAGGGTCACAAGAGAGTCGAAAAAGAGTGCCACTCTGTCTGCCGTCGTCGGGATTGTTCCAGTGGGGAAGTTGGCGGAAACATTTCGCTCCACCGTGAGAATGCTTCTCTTGTGCAGCTTACAACTCCCGAGGCAGCGCAGCATGCGGTTTCGACTGTACACGGCGGTGTCGATGACGCACCGAAGTGGAAGAAAAGGCAGGTGTCGTGAGGGCTGAGACGGAGGCAGAACGGCAAAATCCTTCGGTGAATCATGGTAGAAGAGTGCGACGTGCACACAAGGGTCCGCCACCGCCCGCTCGTACAAGTACTCCACAAACTGCCCCACAATTCGTCCGACGTCGGCGTTGCTGTTGAACCACTGTCCACCAAACTTCACAACGTAGTGCTGCGAGAACTTCCCACCCCGACCACCCTCCTTTTCCGTCGCGTCCAAAGACCGCATTACCATCACTTCTACGCCAGGCCCCAGCGGTGCTGCCGTACTGTTGTCATCAGTTGGAAGAACAGTGTCATCCTCATCTTCAAAGGCACCATGATTCTCCGAGTCACGTGATTTCACCAATGCAGGGTATGTGCTGCAAAGAAACCGGCGGAGCTCTGTAAGCAGTACCGTCGTCGTCTCACTGTTGTCAGCGCGCAGTCGGCAGTTCCACGCACAACAACGCGGCGGTTTCCATAGGGCTGTTGACAAGGCCGCCGAATACTCCTCTGCCCTCCGGCACTCGTATATAACCCTGTTCTCTTCACTGTCGTCATCCACAACGCTTACGACGGGAAGCCATGCGGAGTAATCCTTCTCGCGCTCGACGTCAAGGTACATGTGACATGGCGCTCCCTCGCGTATCACCTCATACAAGTGCTGCTGCAGTGGCTCAATCTCTCGCACCACACGCGCCAGACCATTGACGGTTGCCGCAAGAAACATTCTCGTCTGCGAGGAGAGCGGCGTGACGCCATAAAACACCGCGTAATCTTCCCGGAGCACAACCCGACGTTGACGTTTCCCCTCGCAAAAATATTTGGCCTCATCGTCAGTCTTCCGCGTGTCCTCCCCATGCATGCTCAAAGGCCGTTTGCGGAACAGCCTGCCACGTGCACCACCGCTACCGGAATGAGTGGGAATCGCCGCCGCAGATGCACGGAGCGACCGCGACGCCAACTCACGCACCACCTCTTCCTCTGAGGGGAGCTCGATACTGAACGGCAGCCATTTTGGTGCGGAATGCGCCTGTTGCCCCTCCTCTTCATTCTGCGCGTCGATAAAGTCAAAGAGTTTCTGCTGCGTCGGAAAGAGTTGACAGTCATCCGCGGCAAAGTGTGTAACGAATGTCGACTTGCACCAAAACATCGGTGCTCCAGCTGTCCCACATGAGTTCCTTCAACCCCCTTCTGCACAAAGACCCTGAAACAGAAGGTGAATGATGGAAAAAAAGAAAGAAATACACACACACACACACAGGACACACTCACACGCACAATCATTTTGTTTTCTTCTCTCCAGCATCACGTGCCATCCAACTCGGGCAAATACACACACACACAAAAAAAAACCGGAAATCTCTCCTTACACCGCAGTGGAATTCCTCTCCTTCATCGTGTGGAGATCGTGCAGGACGGCACCAAGGTACGCCCTGCACGCCGACTCACGTGCGACGGTGTAACGTGTCGCAATGGCGCGACCGGCAGTACGGCCCTCGCCGCTACCAACAACAAGCGACACCTCGAAGAGACGTCTGTGAGGCCGGTTGAACCGGTCAAGATATTGGGCGAGCGGCTCACCGTCGGTCGAGAAGGGCACCCCATTCCGCATGTCGGAGCGTGTGTCGTAGAAGAGCGGGTCTCGAACGGAATTTCTAAACTTCAGACGTGTGACTCGCTGCGCATTGACAGGCTGAGGTATCCCGTACAAATCGGCAAAGTAATTTGCCACGGCGGTAAAGTCCACAGCGTTGTAGAAGGCTGCGCCTCGCCTGTAGCGCTCCCGCTCCTCCGGGTGAAGCCATCCGTCATCGTCGTCATGCTCGTCCCGGATCGCGTCGCGTAATAGCCCTCGTCCCTCCTGAAGCTCCCGTTGCGCCCGCTGACGCCACGTGTTGATGCCGTCTATCCCACCCGGGCCAGCCGCAAGCGATGCAAGCACGCCGGGGTTGGCGGCAATTCCATCAATTGTCATTGCGTCACGTGTCGCGTCCTGCACACCGAACCCACTGCACAAAACGGCCTCCTCCACGCTCTTCTTTCCAGCCACCTCGTCACCATCTTCCTCTCCCTCCCTCGTCGCCTCGTCTGACAGCACACGTGTCTTGGTGACAAAACGCAACGGCAGCCCTTGCGCGGCAAGCACCGCTTCCGTGACGTTTCCAGCGGGAAAATGCTGCAAAGTGCGTAGCAGGAGCGCCGCCGCACCACTGGGGAGGTTCATTTCCACGTCCCCGTAGGTGTGTGACAAAACCCGCCGCACCACATCACTGCCCAACGTCTGCTGCAGGGCGCCTATAAAATGAGAGAACATCCAGCCAAGAGGACTTTGCCCGGCACGCAGTGGCGTGACCTGAAAAGACGTCCCCGCAACATCGTGTTCCCGCAGTCCAACATACTGCGGCTCCAGAAATGCAAGCCTGTCCCCTGTCGTTTTGCCACCGTCATCGGCGAGAAGGCTATCGAGATTCAGCGGGACCGCAAGCTCATCAAAATGCAGCTCTTTTGCAAATAGGCGCAAAGTGAAGTGATTGTGCAAAACCGCATTAAGTTGCCTTGTCGCGTTCGTTGTTAGCACAAGACCGGCGTGTATGGCGTATCGCAGCATTGCCTGGGAAAGAAAGTCATCGATGATAGTGTCGCCAAGCATTGTGAGGTGATGGCTCTCCATTGTAAAATATGGAGTAAAAAGAGGGCTGAACAGCTGGTACTTTGAACGCATTGCCACTTCCCGCGCAAAGTTATCGCCATGCGCCTCGACAATATCCCGCAGCCCACAGCGAAGGAAGAGAGCCTGCAGCTTGCTCGGCGGCACGGCACGGGACAACAAGGAGAGGCGTGAGCGGCGGTAAACCATTGAACTTTGGCGCACCCGCTGCCCGCTATAAATCCCCTTCCTCCTTACCTCCTGCTCGCACACACACACAAATAAATAAAGAGAAAAAAACATGCAATTATCGGACACATATCAACCAACAGAAAAATGAAAGTAAAAATATGGAGACACACAGAGAAAGTAATTTAGATATGCATATATGTTCCCTTTTTATATCCATACGCACCCAAAAATTTATACACATTTAGGCTATAAGGTGCAACGTGGCGCGGAAACATCCGCCCAAAAAACATCATAACAACTAATCAAAGGAAAAAAAAGAAGTGAGGAGGGAGTTGAGACACCCTCACACACAGACGCATACACGCATAATGTATAAGAGATGAAACCCAACGTCTTGCAGTTCATTTTGGCCCGGTCATCATCTCATTTTGCATGTTCTTTTTGACAGTCCCTCTGTTTTGTTCCCTGTAAAGAAGGGATTCACCGTATGCATGTTGTATTATGAGGTACTACTAGTACCAGTAATGGTAATAGTAATGGCGAGATCGTGGGAAAGTATTCGGGAGTCTGTTTAAAAATTCTCTATCTTGTCGTAATTGCTCTCATCAACGCCTGGAAGGTCCGTGACGCTCACAATACTATAATTAATTGAGTCTTCGTACTCCTTCAACCCGGCGGCGATCTCTGGATGACACGGTGTCTCCAGTTCTGCTCTAACTTCTTTTTTCGGCTGCTGTTGTTGCCTGGCACCCGCGTGCTGCTCCCTTTCCTTTTCCCTTTCATCAGAAACAAAGGGGGTGGACGCAGGCAGCACTGACCCGGACGTCATCAACGGTTCTTGTCCTTGAAGCTGCGGTGCCTCACGCGCCATTGCGGCTGCAATCAACTGCTCTAGCGCCGATGACTCCAGTGAGCCTCGCAGCCGCCGCGCAGTGTTGCGCTCCAACTCGCCCACAAGGCTCAAGTTGCCCTCTTCCTCAAATACACCTAATGTCTGCTGCAGCCCGTGCACGCGTGCAAATTCCTCAATCAGTATCAGCGCCACGCGGCCCTCAGGCGAGAGGGCAGCTGGCAAAATTGTCTTTCCCACAGCAGCCGTGCGAAGATACGGGTCACCGCGAATGACGCTGATGGCCGCAGCACGGAGTTGTGCGCGCAACTTCCCCAACACGCCGGCATTCCGCAGCGCCGTGGCAAACGCGTCCTGTAGCTCAAGCAGCGTCGTGTTGATTTCATTCACATCCTCCTCTGCGGGGTTTTCCTCCATCACACATATCACCTTCCCTTTTTCGTCTCTATTTTTCTTTTTTTTTCTGGTGTGTCTTCCCCTTCCGCTCCTGTACCGTTTTTTCCGAAGGCCTCCTGGCAGGGGTAGAGAAGAAGCGGTGTGTGTGTGTGTGGCCTGTGAAGCTCAAATAAACTCAACAAGGTGGAAAACACAAGAGAAAAAGGCAGAAGACAGAAGTGGACGTGCAGCAAGGGGTCCTCCCCTCGTAGAGACACACACACACACAGAAAGAGAGAGAGAGAGAAAAGAAAATAGGGAGGCTGATCGATAAAAGACATACGTTTGTAGTGTTAAAATAAAGTATTAGAGAGAGGCTGGAGGAATTTACAGCTCCACTGGCCTTTAGGTTTCAACGGATTTCCGTCGAGAGTTGCACGAGACCACCTTCTACACACGACATAAAAAGAAAATCCGAGACTATTGGAGACCCAATGAGAAAAAGCGGACCGTTCCATCGTCACTTGCCGTGGCCACTACACCAGAAACCTCACGGACTGTGAGGCTGAGGATCATACGGCGGTGCCCCATGAAGCGCAATAGTGGCTGTTGGTCCAGTGACCGCCCGTCCCACACCTTCACCTCGCCGTCGCTGCAGCCGGCAACGACAAAGTGGCCGTGCGCCCATACAGCGGGAATGACACTCTCGCCAACATTGAACACCACCCGAAGCGTGAGGTCTGCGGTGTTCCAGACGGCTATTGAACAGTCACAAGATGCGGAAATAAGAAGAGGCAGCGAACTGATGCGTTCAGCAGCGCTGCTATGACTGATACAAAGGCTTTCAATGGCTTGGCTGTGTTTCTCTTGCATGGAGGCGACAGCTCGCCCAGCGCGCAGCGAGATAACATGCATCGTGCCATCCTCACATCCCACGACGCAGCGGTCATCGTCTCCAAGAAAACAGAGCGCCGTGACAGATGCCCTGTCGGGACTGAGACCTTTCGTGATGTACGCCTCCTGCTCTCCAAACTTGGGGTTGAAGACGATGACACCGCCGTCGCCGCTGCCCGTCAGAAGCTTCTTGTGGTCTGGTGACCACGCCATGCACGTCACAGGGCCGCCGTGGCCAGCAAAGTACATGGCAAGCGTTCCTTTTGAAACATTCCACATGGCCGCCTGCGCGTCTTCGCCACCAGCGAGTACCACGAGGCTAGATGGGTGCCACAGGAGTGTCAGTATCTCGCCACTGAGATCGCGAAGACAGTGCCGCAACTCCCACGTTGACGTGGACCAGAGCGCTACGGCAGAGTCCATACCGCTGCTCGCGAGCCACTTCCCGTCTGGTGAGAACGCCAAAAGGCTGACCGTGTCACTGTGGCCTTGTAACACTGCCCTCGTTTCCACCGTGCGCCTGTCCGACGCGAGCTGCAGGATGTACACCTCGTCACTTTCCCCACTCGCCGCAAAGATTTGGGTGTCATGTGGATGGGCGGTGACAGCATGTAGCGGATGCCCATCACGTCCACGGAAAACGCAGAGGGCATCATCACGATCCGGTTCCCGGTCAGGAATGCCATTAAGATCCTCCGCGTCTCCTACCTCGTCCACATCACGTGCCCCGCAGGACTGCGTTTCCTCTTCCCCCCGCCCCCCGCCATCGTCGTCGTTGTCGTCGTCTTCGATTTCCGCCATCTTGCTTTCGTCGAGGATCTCATTGTTGGGGTCGTCGAGGTCCAAAAACGCTTCTCGCGGATCCTCCGCCTCCTCCTCCTCCACCTCTTCTGCCCTAATATGTGTTTCAAACGGACGATCCATCTCCCCTCTCCCTCTCCCTCTCCGTTTGCTTCTTCCCTTGCCTTTCCACTCTCTCCCTGTTCCGCCCTTCCCTCTTCTTTAGTCACGCCCCACCAAAGGGTTTGTTACAAGCAGGCAAAGGCAAAGAAAGAGCGGGTAGATTGGCACATGCACACAGAGACACACGTAAACACACCAATGTACAAGCACGCAGATGCATGCACACACACACAGAGAGAGAGAGAGAGAGAGAGGGGGGAGAAGAAGTCTGATGAAGCAAAAAAAGTACGCATACAAATAAATAAAAACAAGTATAATACAAAAAAGCAAAACACACACTAACGCATCATCATCAACAACAACAAAGAAAAAAAAGGGGGAATAAAGAAAAATCGCCACGGAGAATGTGCACTGCATCCACCATACCACAATCTGCTTGTCTTTCGGCCTTCAGGCAAATACACGGAGAGAAAAAGAGAAAAAAAAAAAAAGAAATATATATAAAAAAAATGCATAAAATCGCGCTACTCTCATTTCTCAAATAAATGAGAAAAAAAAAAAAAGATCGCCGCCGCACCCCCATACATTCCTCTTCTACACCGCTACATCACTGTTAACTCTCTTCGTGCGAGGCTTACCTCGTCCGTTACCCGCCTTTCCGCCTTGAGTATTCGGTCTGCATTTCGTTCCGGCACCTGCAGCTGCACCCACGGCGTCACCAGCTTCCCCAGAGGTCCGGGCAGCATTCGATTTTTCCACAACAGCCTTTATTTGGTCACGGATGGCCGCGTTATCAATCATGTTGACGTGCTTTGGCGTCAGCAAAATTTTCCGCTCTTGTACAAGTGACGTGATTGTAGACACAGCGGCGTCGCGCACCTCGCGGCTCTGGTGATTAATGCAGGGCCGCAGCAGCTTCCCCCACACACTCTCGGTATGGTTGCGCAGTCCCATGTGGCCAGCCGTTACTAATTGTTCGAAAACCGTCAGACGAGCGACCTGCACCCGGGGGCCGCAGCTTGGAAGCCGACGTCGCTCCTTGTCCAGCGGATGCGCAAGCACCGCTGTGAGGATCGTTGTATTTGTTAAAGAATGTGTCTTGATACACAATGTAAGCGTCGCCAGCGCTTCGTCACGGACGCGTTGATTGGAATCTGCGGCGCAACAAAGAAGTCGTGGCAACAAATTCACAACCGGCGCGAGCACAGAGGAGAGGCACTTGTGTTCGTCTGCCAGTACCATACGCACAAAGGCACAGCCCGCTGCAACAACGTTTGGAATCGTGTCCTGCAGCCCATGGCCGTTCATGTCAAGAAAGCGGAGCAGAGCCTCTTCCATCGCAGAAGGCGATGCCTGGTAAAGCTCACCCATTCGCTCCATGAGTACATCAAGCACCGCCTCACGCAGCTTGAAACGTTTGCTAAAAAGACAGCAAGTAGTAAACGTCCCCAAGACACCAAGAAGATCCAGCGCCTCACGGGTATTTTTCACGTAAGGATTAAGCACAGCTGGCCCATTTGTCTCGGAGGAGGCCGCCATGATGGCCTGCGCCACGCGGCGTTCCCAGGGCTGCAGCGTCGATTCCTCAATCTTTGGCGTGGGGGGGTTGTCATCACTCTTCTCCTGCGGTGGTGGGTCCACCTTGTCAATCTCATATGTCGTGTCTCGCACCATATCGACCATACGCTGTGCAAATTTTGACACCATTGGCATTGTATCCCCCTCATGTGCGTCACTATCACGATATTCATCAATATCCATTCTAATGTTATCTTTGTTTTCGTTGTTATTGTTATTGTTGCTATCCCTCTCATTCTTGTAACGGTGATCATCCGCGTCCATTCCATTGCTACTAATACTGTGATCCGCACCGTCGTCCCGACCACCCGTATCGCGTGGACTTTTATCTCTAGTACGTTCTTCACTAACATCGGCCATGTCACTGCGAGGGGGGTTGTAGTTGAGGTTCTCGTGGAACGTCTCACCGATACATTCATACTGGTCAAAGTCCGGTTGTGGTCGTGGCAACTGGGCATCCTTGTACACCCTCTCTATCATGGCGTCCATCACGCGTTTAGCTTCCTTCGCCGCGTCAAAGTCCTCTTCTATAATTGCCTGCACCTTGTCTTGCTCTATTTGGTAGATGCGCTTTGATCGCCGGTTCATGAGATTGAGGCGGTCGCGGCACAGCTTCGCAGTGTCAAAGTCTTCCACTGCAACCGCCTGGTCCTTCAGTGCGAGCAGCTCCTCTGAGCGACGGATGAAGAACTCCTCAAACTCGACGATGCGAACGGAGCGAAAGACAGGAATATCGTTGCCATGGGGGATGATTTCACGCACGGGGGTCAGTGGTGGCGATTGTGGCAACTGTTGCCGCGTCTGCTGCTGCGCACTATAAGGGGAACGCAGCTCTTGACGCAAAAAGGGCCGAAGTGGCGTTTTTTCCTCTTCTACCTGTTCTCGTTTTTGTTGTTCCTGACGTCTTCTGGTAGGGTCCAAGACCAGACCGTGCAACTGTTCGCTGCTTCTCACAGATTCCGTGAGGTCACCGCCGCTCATGCTTCTGCCGTTTTTGTTTTGTTGTTTCCAATGACGGGCGTTTTGTCAGGGGAGCACCACACGCGCGAGAGCATCTGCCCGTGGCACTCGATGGAGTACACCCCAACCTGATTGAACACATTCTGTGCGTTGCGGTACGGGGTGTGGAAGAGCAGCTTCACGAAGTACGCCACCGCATGCATGTGAATCGTCTTGCGCTCCTTTGAACGGTAATTCGACTGCTCATTGCTGTTAAAGTCCACCGCACCGAGCTTCGTGAAGTGAATGGTGCGAAACGACGGCGGGTGCATTTCCA
>NW_001849174.1:0-11883 GCF_000209065.1 Trypanosoma cruzi | reverse complement strand
TGCCACACGTTGTTTCGCCATCGCCTCCTCGGCCTTTTTCTCAAGTTCCAGCCGTCGCAGCAGAGTCAATTCCGCCACACGCGTCGCCCCTGTCGTCGTGGTCAGCGCGTACTTCTCCACCTGCAGGCCGTGCCGCTCCACCTCTCGCTCAAAGGCGCCACGCCCACTGTGGTGCAGGCCCATGTTGTTGTTGTGGCTCTGCGTGCCGCGTCGGGCGTTGAGGCTGTTGCGGGTCTGAAGCCGCTCCATCTCGTAGTACCATCGCATCGTCGCGCGGGCAGAGAGGTACCGGTTGGTCTTGTAGTCATTCACGTGGTCCTCGTCCCACAGGCCGGTGCCCTTCTTGTATTTCATGGTGAACCCACCACACGCGGCGGCGGTCCGCCTCATCCTCCTCCTACAGAAACACCCTCTGCGTGCCAATGGGCGCAGCCGCCCCCCCAACAAAAAAGGGAAGAAAAGAGAGCACACAAAAAAATAAATCATTCATTACATTCCCGGGAGGGCTCACGGCCGCAGAGAACAACAATTGCAGCAAAAAAAAAAAAAGGAGAACGAAAGAAAAAGAGGAGGGCGAGGCGACAACAGTCGGGGAACAGAAGCAAACCAAACGAGAGGGCTCCTCAGCTCCGTTTATCCCACCAGCGGAACATTTCGCTCATCTGCAACTTCTTCACAATTCGACGCACACCCGCCGGCATCCCGCAACGACGACGACGGAAGGCGGGGCGGCAGGAGGCTTGCTGATATTTCCTCCATTTATTCTTTCGCGGCCTTTGCTCCAGCTCCAGCAGCATTGCTGCATGCACATCAAAAGCACTGCTACATTGAAGCGCCTTCAGCCGTGCAATTCTGAGGAGAGACGGAAGGTCCGTTATCCCCAGCGGAATGATGCGCAGCGCCGACTCCCAACGGCCACGCGCCACAAGTGCACCCGCAACGCACGCAATTGTCGATATCAATATGGCGTCATCCACCCGCGTGAGACGACACGCCCGACCCGACTCCACCAAACCAACTTTTTTTCGTCCCATTTCTTCGGCCGCCAGAACACCACGACGAAGGGTGGCCACGCTATCACTTCCAAATGAAGCCAGTCGCACGGCGTGGTGGACTGCCACCCCATCGCAACGGGCGGCACCGTCCACGCAACTCATTTTCATCCAAGACACCTCCTGCAGGGCGTGGCGCCACAATCCTACCGCCTGCATCCTGTAGAGTGCTGTTGCCATTGGCACTCCCGCAACAGCCGTGTCTGACGACCACCATGCCGTTTTTTTTGTCGCGCAAGACACCGCGACAACGTCAACCTTCGGACGGAGGCCAGCCATCTGCGCGGAGCGGAGAAGGCGACGCAATGCACCAAGCTCCAGAGGAGCCGGCGAAGAACACGGCACTGCTGCGCCACCATCACCTTCCACAGCAGCAGCATCATCCTCCTCACTCAAGATCTGCAGCATTGCATAGACAACGGGCGTGGGGGCGCAGGCCGCAATGGACTCCAAACAACTGCGCGGATAATGCAGGAGACCCAAAACACTTACTGTGGAAAGCAGTTTCAGCCCGGTGCTCCACGAATGCGAAGGTTTATCATGCATTTGCGCCGCAGTGCGTTCCACAAAGGCACGGAACACAGCCGGGGCGCAATCGGGAAAAAAGCTCCGCACACTTCTTACCACCCGCTGCAGCTGTGCAGCATCCCTATCGAGGTCATAAACACTTTCAAGTACCTCAACAAGCGCCACCATCTCCGGCACAACGCCACGTTCAGCAGCCATCTGCAGAACCACATCGACAGAGTCATACCGCCTGTGACGGAGAAGCAACCGAATCCAACATGACAAGACGGAGGACGGCAAGTGTGGCATGGCGGCGGCCACACGGGGAATGTAGCTCACAGGCAATGACCAGAGAGCCTGTCCCACATGGGGCTGGTGCCGAGCTGCCGCCTCTGCAAGGTGTCGCCATGGGCCTGCTGACAAGGCTTCAAAGCCTTCGGGCGCACCCAGTGCTTCTGCTGTTGCTTTCGCCTCCAGGAGAAGTGTGCAGTTGTGATTTGGCGCCACGGAAACGATATTGAGAGGCTTGGAGCCGCAACATGACGTAGTAGCGACCGATGGGAGCCAACTCCATCAGCTCCCAAGGAGCATCCAATGAATGTGCCACGCCAGCACGATGGTTGTGCTGCATAAGCCGCACAGTGCGATACCAGTCATGACGACATGATGCAGGGAGAGCCAAGAAAGTTGAGAGAGAACCGAGACGCATATCAAAGTGAAGCTGAAACGCCTGAGCACACACCGCATCGTCTGATAACGGTGCCGCATT
Organism: Trypanosoma cruzi; assembly: GCF_000209065.1. NCBI lineage: Eukaryota > Euglenozoa > Kinetoplastea > Trypanosomatida > Trypanosomatidae > Trypanosoma > Trypanosoma cruzi. The sequence goes on along the minus strand of NW_001849174.1, from coordinate 9,555 downwards.
CCGCATATATTGCAGAGCCGTCACATGCTACCACTCCTACTGCCCCTATTTCCGCTGCCTTCCCTATTCGATGCGTCATACCCATTTTCCCATTCATTTCGTGTGAGTTCAGCGGCAACACGGTGAATGGTGTACGTTGCTACCACCGGCGACATCTCTTTCCGAAGCGCCTCGATAGTGCCGATTGGAGGTGATGATGACGACGACGATGGTGCAGTATACTCGCCATTTCGCACCGCCCGCAGAAGCACCACCATTTCTTCACCAAATCCGCATCTGTTACTCTTCTTTCCCTCTTCTGTGACCTCCAGCAGGACCCCTGAGGCGAAGGAATGGTATGCGGCGGACTCATACCATAGACCAGACTCCTCGCACAGCGCTGCTAGTGTCTCCGCCGTCAAAACGCATTCGCCAAACCGCAGTGCCGTCATAGTCCTCTCACGATGCACCACGCTGCTGCCACCCTCGCCGAGAACCACATGACGCACCACCTCCGTGATTCCCCACAATTGGACAATTGAACTCACATCAGACACCGCCATCATCGCCTGCAGCAGAACCCACGCCTCCTTCTTTGTGGCATGGCGATCTTTCAAGACGGTTGCCAACGCCTCATGGAGTCGGTCGGAGGAGACGGCATAATGCGAAAAAAAACGAAGAAGAGCCGCCACAGTGGCTGCACGGTCGGTGATGGGTAGGCAGAGCAGCACATCCGTCACACTGACGCCGCCACCATCACCACCACTACTACTGCTACTATTTAATGCGTAAATGCAGCCGAGCGCCATTGCCACTCGCCGGTGTTCGGTTCGCATGTGTGTGTCTTGGCACAGGCGCCGCACGCACTCGAAGTCCACAAGCGAACGCTGAACCTGACGGGCGTACCAGCGTGCCCTGGGAAGCTGCAGCGCGGCCCATTCATCGTCCATACCAGTCTTGGAAAAAACCATGTCATCCTGCGCAAAGCACCCATCTTGTTTTGGTTCCTTCTGTGCTGGCCCATCACCCGCAAGGTACCGCCGTGACACACACATGGCAACAGAATCAAATCCAACAGTACTCAGCGGCTGTCGGTGGCGGGAGAAGAAACGGTGCCATTGCGGAAAAACAGCGACATCACTATCGTTATTACGATTCTTATTATTACCACGGCAGCAGCAGCTATTGATGTTCTTCACAAAACAAAATGTCGCAGCAGCAGCAGCAGCAGCGGAAGAGGAATCCATCCAAGAGAAAACCGCCAGTGTCTTTGCTGTCCCTCGCGTAAGCCCCCATAGCCGTCGCAGCATCCGGGTCGGTGATGTCATCAGCGCCAAAAATAAGGCACAAGCGGGCGGTAAACCCCTCGTAACGCTTGGGCAAAACTGAAAAAATGTTCTCCAGTCAATTTTCTCCGGAAGTTGTATCGTTTCCACGTAGCCAAACATAATTCCGGCTGCTCTCTCTTCAGCGGTTGCACCCGAAGAAAGAGGCCGACGCGGGACCCTCGAGGCGCTGCATGTCTGGAACGCATCCAGCACGCGACCCACTGGGCGTTGCGCCATAAAAGAAGAATGTGTGATGCCTCACTTGGCCACGAGACGTCTTACCTTCACGGACACTCATCGTTACATGACAGAAAAAAAAAGGATGGGGCGAAACATTGCAAAGACAAACATCAACAAGAACAATAAATACATTTTTTTAAAACTCCTCCTCGCTCCATTCCCACAGGCAGTAAAAGGACAAAAGGCAGATCACAAACTGACGCACAAACGTAAGATGAACAAGATGCAAGTTTATTGAAGCAAAAGTCGCATCACAACAACCACAACCTCCACCAGAACAAAAAAAAAAAAAACATGTAAATCCTACTTCTTGGCAGAAATATTGTTGATGCCCTTGAATGGAACCATTGGTAGCACGTCAGAAAAGAGAATTGCAGCTCGGCTTTCCTCCCCTCATTTTGTCCATGAAACAATAACGGTATGCGCACCTATGCCTCACTTCATTACGACTGTGATTTGCTTTTTGCACCTCTCCGCTTTGTCTCACTAAAAATTGACTTTTAATGGGTTTCCATGGCACCGAGAAGAGAGGTGAATAAGACCCCTGCGAACAGGGCTAAGCTTGCCCGTGTCCCTTTCAGCTCCTCCAGCGTAAGTGTCGTGAGGCCTGCGTATAAAAAAAAGCCACTGCCCACAGCCTGTGTGAGCGCCAGCCATTTACTCTCCTTGTGCCAGCTGCCTCTCAGGTGACTTTCCGCGCCATCTGAGGGCCGAGTCAGACCGCCGCGATGGAGTGCCTCGCTCACGCCATGGACATGGAAGTCGCCTGTGAGCACTACACAGAACAGAAGAGCGGTCGGCATGATGCAGAGCCACAGAATGATGGGGAACCGGCAAGCGCGACGCCTAAACGTTGCAGCAAAATCACCGGCCGTGGTATTCTTTTCCGCGGCGTTGAGTGGCGTCACTTCATCAACCGCCTCCATCTCGGCGCGGACTTCCTTCGCAATGCAGACACCGACAACGACACCGTCAAAGAAACGGTGAACAAAAAGCGGCACGGCAGAACCCATGAGGGCAGCGACGGAGGCCTCAAGACCCAACAGAACTCCTTCCACTGCCGCGTGAAAGCACATGGGCAGCATAATAAGTGGCATCAGTGTTAGGCGCTGATAACTCTCGTGTGCAAGAAACAAGCCATGACTATGACCGTACCCACTCTGTGCCACACTTTCAGTGATGTTGCGTTCAATCAAGGCGGGAAAAAGGACACCAATCATCAATGCGGCACAGAGTGCTGTCGGGGAAACACCGTTTCCAGCCGTCGCGAGAGCGCATGGCATAAAATGCACCAGCGAAATTGCAAGCAGCGTACCGGCCGAGAAGCAATTCGCCAGTGACAGTGGCCGCGAACTTGTCATGAGTTGTGTGCGGGGGCGGGGTGGCGTGTTGCCTTTGGCATTCTGCACGCACAAAAAAGGCGTGCACATCCCCAAGACCGTAACTGACGTCAGGGACAGCGCCACCCCAATCTTGAATAACGCCACATCGTTCATCCTTGCCGTGGCCCAGGCGCAATTCTCCAGAAGCAGCTGCAACAAATCTCCCCGCACCACTCGCACACCAATTCCCTCTTCACTACAAGACACCATGCAACAAGAAATACAAAAGCACCGTGAGAAAAAAGAGAAGAATAATTCACATAAATACCGTGACATCCCTTCGTATATATACACATTACCGGACCGCATGGGTATATCTGTTGCCAATAAAGCCATTCACAGAGTAACACACACACACACCAACAACAACAACAACAAAAATCCATCCTTTCTTCCCTCCACTCCGGCTTTCATTTCACATCGTCATCGTCCTGAACCATGTCTTTCATGACTCCGATGGGTACCCCAATTTGTAATAAAAGATTCCCCACGTAACTGTAATTGGAGGGGCCCGGAAACACACAGGGCAGGGAGAGAGGGAGAGAAAGAAGAAACAGTTATATATAAATATAAATCAATAATTCAATACTTTTATATTTACTTGCATACAAACACAGATACACGCAGAAATGCAACACATAAGTATGAGAATATAAAAAAGACCACAGTGTACATCATGAGGCGCAGATAAAGCAAGAGGGAGGGGAGAAAAAAAAGGGAAGAAAACAACACATCATTTCACCTTTTTTTTCTTTTTTTCTCTCACGCTCTCTCTCTGCTTGTTTTATTTCTACTCCTCCTCTTTTGATATTTCGTTCCTTTTCTTCCTCTTTGTATCATTCCCTACGCAAGAGAGTTGAGCGCCTTGTCTTCACGTTGGTTTATGGCATGTTCGGCAGGCAACGTGTCCTTTAGAGTTGCTTGCAACATGGAGCCCTCAACCGTACTGCGGATGCCCTTTTCACTCTTGGGTGGAAGTTCTTTTGATTGCGGCGCACGTATCCCGCCACGTTTCCGCACCAGTGGGTTTTTGCAGTTATTTCCTGCGTCTACACCACCACCATGTTCGGCGAGCGTCATGAAGGACTTGCTCCAAAGGCGCAGCGGGTCGGTGTCGTTGCCGCGTATTGCCGCAATGTTGCGTGGGTGACAGGGGGCATGGCCCGTATAGTTGGGTACCGCCGTTTCCATCACCTTCGCCGTGCCAACAAAGAGCGGATGCGACGTTCCCATATGTGTGATGACGCGCTGCTGCACGTCGAGCGCCTGCGACAGGGTTGCCGTATTCGGCAAGCGGGCAATGGGACCCATGTCAAAGCCCAACTGTTCCTCCGTCGTCGGGGCAAGTTGTGTACAGTCGACAATGTCAAGACAGTAGCTTGCGGGACGACCGCTCTCGTCGGTGACGCATGGCGGACGGACAGGTCGAAAACTGTGGTACTTGTTGGCGGCCGGGCAGAGAAGGGGGTTGCTTGCCCTTTTCCGCATGATGTCTACTGTCCGCTGTGTGTTTCCGACGAGGCCGCTGCGTCTGTCGTCGTCCTCATGCTCAATCTTACGGGCGGTGCTGTAGAAGCCATGCGACGCGACCGGTAATACATTGCGACTACTCGCCTGCTGCTCCGTTTCCCATTCACTCGGCATGTGTCTGGTGAGGACGGGCTCGAAGAACCGCAAATTACTCGACACCTGCAATTCCTCCTCTGGCTGCGACGGCAAAGAATGCCGTGGTACCGCTGGCTGCTTCCGCTCGCACTGTAGGTGTTCCTCTGCCACGGGCGCGGTAACAATTTCAAGACGAGCACTTTTGCCACTTCCCGCTGCTCCTACTCGGGAGCGGAGGAGGGAGAGGAAGCGGTTCCCGTCGGAAGGATCCGTGCGCGCGGGGACGAAGTTGTATGCGGCGTCATATGTTGTATGAATGCCGCGGTGCAGCGCAGATTTGGCAGAAACAACCTCCTTTACTTGCCGCCGCCATGACACCCGGTCGCTCAGCGGCGCCCTAGTGTTCACTGCTGTCTTCAGCGTGATGGAAAAAGGATCACTGCTCATTGAAATGTAAACCTCCAGTCAGTTACTCAGAGAAGAACACAAAAAGCCCGCAAGGATCCGGAGAGAAGCAAACAGCGACTACCCCCCGATCTTCCTGCGCAGAAAATAGAAAAAACATGTGGAAGAAAAAAAAAAGGTACAAAGGGGGATGTACGCGCACTCATAAATGAATAACTATATGCACATGCAAAGAAAGGGAGGGTGAGAGAGAGAGAGAGATGGAAACAAATGTAGCATGGAAAGAAGTTTTTATCCTTCGCGGAGTATTTCACAAATAGCGGCCAACGAGCGGGCTGAACGCAGTAAAGTTATCATACAATTCCTCTGGTGCCACCCTCGCCACGACGCAACGCGTGGTTTCACGAGGGCAGCGCAGCTCGGCTGCAGTGCCTGTGCCTCCAGGAAACATCTTCGAAACACGCAGAATCCGACCCGTTGGGAGCTCCTCGTCTCCCATCAATGCGTTATCCGTAGATTTCCTTCTCATCCCCTCGCCAATCAACGGATGATTGGAGAGCACCCGTAATTTCTTCTCTTCCCGTAACAAAGCCACACCTATAAATGCCCTCGACTCGTGCATCACAACGCCCAACGCAGAGCCGACAACTTCAGCGATGACAGTGCAGGGATCCTCGTTGTCTTGTCTCCATCGCATTCGCTCCACAACCACCAAAAGCCCAAAGAGAGGGAAGGCCCGCAGGAGCTGAACATCACACTGGCCATCAGACTGAGCCTCCCAGAGCGCATGCCATTGCTTCTTGTGGAGACGACGCTGCTGTAGGACCGAGGCCAAAGCAGACCAGAAGGCTGCGTGGAGGCGTGCTTCTCCTCCATCAACACCATTCCCCTTCTCCGCAGAACGACAACAATGTCGGCGGCGGTTCTTAACGAGGCGCGACTGCCCGTAAAGAGAGAGCGTTTTAAAAAGTTTGAACAGCGCGGTGGCCTTCGTGACGCCATTGCTCAGCCAACGAAGTTTTCGTGCAGTGAGGCGACGGGCGCGACACGGTGGCGGCGGTGTTGTGGAAGCGACTGAAGCACCGGCAGCGGACAACACACACGACTGTACTGCTGTGGCCGTCACAGGCACATTAATTCTCTGCTTGTTGCCACAACCAGCCGCCGTGCGTTTGGGTCCACGCCTCTTTTCCCTCTTCGGCACGGCCTCCCTGCCCCGCGTCACCGCCTCGTTCACACGCGGGCCCTCCGCGGTCTCCTTTTTCTTTGATGTCGCGTTCGTCAAGGGGCGCAGCGAGACAAAAAAAGGGTTGGACCCCCGCATCACCGCGGCAATTATCCCTTCGGGTGGGCGGTTGCGGTGCTTCCACCGCGTCACTCCCTCCCCGTCCCGCTTCGCAGTTCTCTCGTCCTTGTCGCCGCGGCTGCATATACCGGCCTTGTCAATGATGGCGTCCAAAACATCGCCCACACATTTGCTGCTGCCCCTTTGCCAGACCAACGCACTACGCATCCTCCTGAGTATACGCATGTAACCCATACGGGGAAGGACAATAAAAAAAAGAACAAAAACAACAACAACAAAAAAACAAAAAAACGGAAAAACCGAAAAAAAAAACTCGACCAGAAAAAAAGAACACCCAAAAGAAAAAAACCTCAATCAAAGAAAACACAAATAAACAACAACAACAAAAAACTGCAACAAACACCAGGAAAAAAAAAAACGAAAATAATAAGGATAAAGAACAACCAACTCAAAAGCAGCCCCAAGTGTCTTGCTCCCTTCCTATCACCGTTGCTAATCTATCTATAGTTGCGGGGGCATGGCGTTGCCGCCAGTCCACCCGCCGCGACTGATGCCTCTAACATGTGGGTCCTCACGCGTAGCCGTACAGGATCTTGCCGCGCTTGCGCAGCGCGTTCACGACGTCCACGGCCGTGACGGTCTTCTTGCGGGAGTACTCCGTGTACGCCGTGGCGTCGCGCACGACGCCCTCCACGAACGACTTGATCACGCCACGCACCTCGTCGTAGATGATGCCGGAGATGCGCTTCACGCCGCCACGGCGCGCCAGGCGGCGGATGGACCCGCGGGTGATTCCACGGACGTTCTCGCGCAGGATCTTCTTCTGGCGCTTCTGCGTCCCCTTCGCCTCGCCGCTCTTCTTGCCCTTCGCCATCTTGCTGTGTTTGTTTAGCTGTGTGCTTGGTTGCTTGGTTCTGCGCGGTGTGTGAGAGCGAGGGGCAAAAAGAAAGGAAAAAAAGGAGAGAAAGAGAGAGAAGGTGCAGCTGGACGCCCATGAGGACTGGTGATCACAGAGGGGAGCGTGCCTCACTGCACACGCACACACACACATGTGTATATATATATATCTACGTGTGGCCGTCAGCCGAGCGGCCCCAAGTGTCTTGCTCCCTTCCTATCACCGTTGCTAATCTATCTATAGTTGCGGGGGCATGGCGTTGCCGCCAGTCCACCCGCCGCGACTGATGCCTCTAACATGTGGGTCCTCACGCGTAGCCGTACAGGATCTTGCCGCGCTTGCGCAGCGCGTTCACGACGTCCACGGCCGTGACGGTCTTCTTGCGGGAGTACTCCGTGTACGCCGTGGCGTCGCGCACGACGCCCTCCACGAACGACTTGATCACACCACGCACCTCGTCGTAGATGATGCCGGAGATGCGCTTCACGCCGCCACGGCGCGCCAGGCGGCGGATGGACCCGCGGGTGATTCCACGGACGTTCTCGCGCAGGATCTTCTTCTGGCGCTTCTGCGTCCCCTTCGCCTCGCCGCTCTTCTTGCCCTTCGCCATCTTGCTGTGTTTGTTTAGCTGTGTGCTTGGTTGCTTGGTTCTGCGCGGTGTGTGAGAGCGAGGGGCAAAAAGAAAGGAAAAAAAGGAGAGAAAGAGAGAGAAGGTGCAGCTGGACGCCCATGAGGACTGGTGATCACAGAGGGGAGCGTGCCTCACTGCACACGCACACACACACATGTGTATATATATATATATATCTACGTGTGGCCGTCAGCCGAGCAGCCCCAAGTGTCTTGCTCCCTTCCTATCACCGTTGCTAATCTATCTATAGTTGCGGGGGCATGGCGTTGCCGCCAGTCCACCCGCCGCGACTGATGCCTCTAACATGTGGGTCCTCACGCGTAGCCGTACAGGATCTTGCCGCGCTTGCGCAGCGCGTTCACGACGTCCACGGCCGTGACGGTCTTCTTGCGGGAGTACTCCGTGTACGCCGTGGCGTCGCGCACGACGCCCTCCACGAACGACTTGATCACGCCACGCACCTCGTCGTAGATGATGCCGGAGATGCGCTTCACGCCGCCACGGCGCGCCAGGCGGCGGATGGACCCGCGGGTGATTCCACGGACGTTCTCGCGCAGGATCTTCTTCTGGCGCTTCTGCGTCCCCTTCGCCTCGCCGCTCTTCTTGCCCTTCGCCATCTTGCTGTGTTTGTTAAGCTGTGTGCTTGGTTGCTTGGTTCTGCGCGGTGTGTGAGAGCGAGGGGCAAAAAGAAAGGAAAAAAAGGAGAGAAAGAGAGAGAAGGTGCAGCTGGACGCCCATGAGGACTGGTGATCACAGAGGGGAGCGTGCCTCACTGCACACGCACACACACACATGTGTATATATATATATATATATCTACGTGTGGCCGTCAGCCGTGCGGCCCCAAGTGTCTTGCTCCCTTCCTATCACCGTTGCTAATCTATCTATAGTTGCGGGGGCATGGCGTTGCCGCCAGTCCACCCGCCGCGACTGATGCCTCTAACATGTGGGTCCTCACGCGTAGCCGTACAGGATCTTGCCGCGCTTGCGCAGCGCGTTCACGACGTCCACGGCCGTGACGGTCTTCTTGCGGGAGTACTCCGTGTACGCCGTGGCGTCGCGCACGACGCCCTCCACGAACGACTTGATCACGCCACGCACCTCGTCGTAGATGATGCCGGAGATGCGCTTCACGCCGCCACGGCGCGCCAGGCGGCGGATGGACCCGCGGGTGATTCCACGGACGTTCTCGCGCAGGATCTTCTTCTGGCGTTTCTGCGTCCCCTTCGCCTCGCCGCTCTTCTTGCCCTTCGCCATCTTGCTGTGTTTGTTTAGCTGTGTGCTTGGTTGCTTGGTTCTGCGCGGTGTGTGAGAGCGAGGGGCAAAAAGAAAGGAAAAAAAGGAGAGAAAGAGAGAGAAGGTGCAGCTGGACGCCCATGAGGACTGGTGATCACAGAGGGGAGCGTGCCTCACTGCACACGCACACACACACACATGTGTATATATATATATATCTACGTGTGGCCGTCAGCCGAGCAGCCCCAAGTGTCTTGCTCCCTTCCTATCACCGTTGCTAATCTATCTATAGTTGCGGGGGCATGGCGTTGCCGCCAGTCCACCCGCCGCGACTGATGCCTCTAACATGTGGGTCCTCACGCGTAGCCGTACAGGATCTTGCCGCGCTTGCGCAGCGCGTTCACGACGTCCACGGCCGTGACGGTCTTCTTGCGGGAGTACTCCGTGTACGCCGTGGCGTCGCGCACGACGCCCTCCACGAACGACTTGATCACGCCACGCACCTCGTCGTAGATGATGCCGGAGATGCGCTTCACGCCGCCACG
>NW_001849173.1:14459-28386 GCF_000209065.1 Trypanosoma cruzi | reverse complement strand
GAGTTGGCAGCGAGTCTGGGGGAGTGTGCTCTGCGGCGTTTTGGAGGGCGAAGTGCTGGAGAAGTACAGTCATCGCGAGGGTGCGATGGTCATCACGGAGGTGGGAATGCGCGAGTCACTCAGCGATGGGGACGCCTATGATGAGGAGGAATGGAGCGGGGAAACCGAGAGCGACAGTGGGGATGACGACGAAATGGAAGATGAGGAGGATGAAGAGGAGGAGGCGTTGGGAATGGAGAATGATAAATGTCTGCAATCACTCCTCCATTCGGCGGCGGATGTGCTGAAAAGGGACGCAGCTGCCGCTGATGACGGGGATGACGATGAGGGGGAGGAAGACAATCTTCTCGACGAGACTGACTTTGTGGCTCCTATCGATGCGCGCAACGCGTGGGCCTTTTTGCTGGAGTCGTTCCGTCACGCATCGGCAGCCGCGTCTACACGTTTCTGCCAGCTTGTGGGTGATGCCAACTCGCAGCGGCAGTTGCAGTCCATCATGCAGCTGAGCGATGCGGTGGAGCAGCTGCTGGCGGCCCGCGGGAGGCCAAATGCCGCGGACCCCCATTCCCCTCTTCCCCACCCTCCGGTGCGTGAAAAGTTAAAGCCGCACTTTTTATAATTTTCCCCTTTCTTTCATCCTCATGCGTCCCGGCCATGTTTCTAAGCGGTGCGTGTGTGTGTGTGTGTGAAGAAGAAACAGGCAAAGACAAAAAAAAAAAAAAAGGAGGAGGGACTGCGTGGAAACCACAACAGTCATCATAAGTTATATATAAATATATAAATATATAAATATATATCCACAAACACGCACATACACAAGTAGGGAGGAAAGGAGGGAGGGATAACTAAGGAGGAATGGAGGTTTGGTGGCGTTACTTACTTTTTACTCCCTCACGGTGATCTTGAGTTCCCTTTTTTTTTTTTTTTTCTCATTTCTTCCATCGATATTATTTGTCTTTCTATCATTTTGTTATTTGTAGCATTTATTTATTTATTCTATTTAACTTTTTTTTTTTTTTTTTTCTGCATTCAAGGTGGGCAATGCGGTCATCTATGTTGCTGCTTTTGCGAGAGATGTTGCGGATGGTCAAGAGATGGGCAGGCCTTTTTGCCACGGTGTCTCTTATTATGGTTTTTGTTCAGACGGTGGTGATGTATCTGTATGCCCCTATGCTTTCCCGCGCGCCGACGTTCATTGACGTTCTTCTGACGTTTATTGCCGCGTCGGCGTTTTTCATGACGGTATGGTCGCTGACTTTATTAGCCACGAGACATCCGGGGGTGACGCCGTCGTGCTTTGCCGAGGAGCGCATGGAGGAATTTATGCGTGGGGTGCTTGCAGATGTTGTGCAGCGAGGCGATGCGGATGAGACGCATGAGGAGGGGGCCAACGGGGAAAACGGCACCGTCTCCCACGACATCGCCGCGGCGGAGGCGAAGGATTGGCTGGAGGAGGGCCACAGTGTCAACAGGGCAGTTGCCGCCGTGCAAAAGCCGCATTTACGCAGCGCTAACGCCCATCAGGATTCAACAGACATTGCAGTGGATGTTATGAACGTTGCGGAGGACTTGCAGGTGCAACAAAAACAACAACATGAAGCGCAGCAGCAGCAGCAGCGAATAACTGATGGGAGTTACAAACGTTGCCGTCGTCACAATTTCGGTGGTGCTGACGGCAAAGATTTGGAAGGTCCTTCTGGCAAGTTATGGTTGCCGCAGCGGAATATATTTTTGGTCGCTTCCGACGCCCTTGCGGCTCTTGAACGCTCTACCGAAAGCTGTGAGCAGGAGATGTCATTTCTTCTTGGAGGGGCCCGGCGCTGTCGCTTTTGCCGCATCTACAAAATTTCTGAGACGCACCACTGCTCGAAGTGCCGCATCTGTGTGTATGAGATGGACCACCACTGCCCGTGGATAGGTCAATGTATCGGCCGCGACAATCATAAGCATTTACTCCTGTTCATGATCTATCTTGTCGTTTTCCTGGGGACATCTTTGCTGCACATTTTGGTTTTTAAAAACAAAGGGCGTACGTCTATTCTTTTAGAGGACACATCTTCAATTTTGCCATTTGTGGTTATTTTATCTGGAACCTTCATAATAATACTACTGGTGTTTTTTGCGCAGGATTTGTTTTTATTGGGAAAAGGCGACAGCACACTGCGACTGTTGCGACGGGAGGAGCGCAGAGATTATGAGTCGCGGCGCCGCGGGGCGTATGCCTTTTTGATTGACGATAACAGCGACAGCGGCGATGGGGTTGCAGCGCGGAGTTTTAATTTCAAGAACTTGCGTCGTGTGTTTGGCACGGGCTCCGTGTGGCCGTGGTGGTTCCTGCCGCTGCGGCCCCAACGACCGTCGCTGGTGGAACAGGAAGCTGAGCTTTGGGCCGCGCACAGAGCGATTGCGCTGCGACAGCTGCGGGCAATAGCGGACGCCGATGATACCAGCGGCGGCAGCAGCGAGGAAGAGATGAAGGAAGAATAGGGAGGCAGTGGAGGGTTCCAACGCCTGCGAGGCCTCGGGAATGCATTGCGTGTATGCATGCGCATTTTTTTTTGTTTCTTTTCTTTTTTTGTGGTGCGGAACCCAACGGGACAACATGTTGGATGCGGGAGGATGTGTGGGGCTGAGGGGAGGAGGAGGAGGAAATGTGTGTGCCTGCATGTATGTGGAGCGGGCCACAAAAGATGTTTCTGTTCCCAAGAAGACTTAAAAAAAGAAAGAAAAAAGAGAAATTGAGAGAAAAAAAAAAAAAAAAGAGACAAGCGGCGGCCAAAGACGCCGGGTATTTTGAACGAGCGAATAGTAATAAAGTTTTGCGTGGGGAGGGGAGGGTGCCACCCGGGAAGATGTGTGGTTATGCTCAGGCGTGCCTGTTCTGCCTGTCTGTCTGTCTGTGTAGGACGGGGGATAAACCGAAGGGCCGCTGCGGCATGCCGATCACAGTGCCACACACACACACACACACACACACACACAGTTGTCGTGTAAAATAAAAAAAAGAGCAAAACAGAAAAATCGGACGGAGAAGAAAATGGAAATGGAAATGGAAAACAAAACAAAAACCAAAAGGAAAGGGAACAAATACACTAATTTATAACTTTATTGGCATGAGCGGAAGCTTCTATTTGTGTCTATTGTCATTTCTTTAGAGGGGTGATGCCTCCTCTTTCTTGCAGGGAAGGACGAGAATGAGAAGAGGACGGTCTATCTCCTTCTCTCCTTCTCTCTGTGTGTGCATTTGTGGCCGACGGATGTCATTTCCTGCGAGTTCCTCCCTTTTTTGTTTCCTTTACTGTCCGTGCTTTCTTTTTTTCCCATTTGGTCTGTGCATCACGCAACCACCGTTGCCGGGAAAACACACGTCATTGCGGCGGAGAGAGAAAGCATCCAAAGAGAAGCTCTATTCTTTACATATACGTACATATTATACACAAGTACACAAATAAACAACAAGCAAAGCAAAAAGGTGCAGCGAGGGGGGAGGGAAAAAAAGAAAAGAAAAGAAAGGGTGAGAGGCACTCGCGCAGCACGAAGAAGACATATTTTCATACAGACGGACGTGTGTGAGGCATCCTGACAGGCCCGTCGACAATTGTCAAGCGAGGGACGAGAGGGGCGCAGGAAGTCACACTCACAAAAGGGGGCGGGGGCGAATTCTCGTTGACTCTCGTCTAGCGGGACCTCACGGCGGAAGGAGGCGTAAGCCGTGAGACGAACAGCGGAAAACTCAAAGAGAAAAAAAAAATTAATTGCAACCGCCGCCACCACCACAATAAAAAAAAAAAAAAAAATACCAAAGGAATTTATAACCAACTAAGAAAAGGTGAGGGGGGGAGGGGGGGGGAGTCATGTCAATTCATGGCGCCATCACATTCTTTCTGGATCAGGACCCCGGGGCCATTGGAGTTTCCGCGCTCTCTTGCTTAGCATCGAGCCTCAATGAACCCGGCGTTGCCCACTCTCTCGTTGAGCAACATCGTCCTGCATGCAAGGAGGTGCTCTCGCAGATTGTGGCCGTTGCAAATGATGCTGGCAAGAACCCTAACGCACGCATTTTGGCACTGGAAAGTCTGTATGGCATTTCAAACGTTCCCGATGTCAGGTTTCGCACTGGGGATTTACTTGACGCCGTGCAAAAGTTGAATGAATCGTTTGAGGAGTTTCTCGAAACGCAGTCTACGGGGAATGGTGATGCACAACTCGAGATACTGACGGTGCTGTTGTTTCGCTGCAGTGACTACATGCGATTGAAGGCGGGGGATCTGTTACGGCAGTTGTATAATAACGACGACGCACGACTCGTGTCGACGCTGCAGATGATCATGAAGAAACGGTCATTGGAGTGGAATATTGTGCATGCCTGTGTGCGTTGCATGTATGAGTTGACCACCCCAGTGACTTACTTCACCGCCCCTGATGAGAATCTTCCCATTGAAACCACAAAGGTGAGTGCCTTTCAAGAAAAAATAACGACGATCCTCATTCATTTCTCTGAGGGTAAAGCGCTGCAAGAACTGTTTGCGGAGCTCGGCGCACGCTGGGCCATCGCCGTGGGTGAGGAGCGGATTGAACAGATTTTGGAGGGCCAAAGCCCCGTGAAGGACTCCGTATGTGACGGTGTAGCGATGAGGTTCTTGGGGTTGTTCCGTTACTTGGCGGTGATGCTGCTCAACTTGGCCGACTTTTGCGAGCGGATGGATCTTGTGCGTGGCTACCAGCGATCTTTCATCACGCAGCATCAGAGTTTTCTTGGCGACACGGTGATACCCTTTTTGTCTCTTACACTTCTTTGCTGGGAGGCCAGCTGTGACACAACACTGGAGTCGCAGAACAATCCATTCATGAATGTGGCCATTTCGGTGTTGCGTTTGCTGCGTTTTGCCCTTTACCGACCGTCACAGGCGTTGCAGGAATCCCTTGCGCTGTCGCTCAGGGCTCTGACGCGACATGTGCATCGGCTGGAGTCCCTCCTCTGCAAGGAGTATGTGGGCATGCTCGTCATTGTTCTTACCGTGGAGGTGCTGTGCAATGTGAATGCTGTCAATGTGGAGCCGCTCACCGCGGACTTCACTGCGCTGGTGAATTTGATATCAACCGACACGAACCCGCTACGCCCTGGGGCGCATTTCACGGTGGCACAGGCCTTCACATATTGCCTTTCGAACGAGACGTCAATGTACTGTGCCCCGGACAATGAGTCGGTATCCCTGCTGCGTCAACGGCTCAGGTTTGAGGATGCGGAGATGGCCAACGAGGCGGCGCGGGTGGTGCAGGCGTTGGAGGAGCAGTTGGGCATGCTGCAGACGCTCATGATGGAACTGGCCGTTGGACAACTTATTGGTGATCTCTCACTTTTTGCATCATATGCCACGGGATCGATTTCCTCCGGGCAGGCGCCGCCTGTGAAGACTGGTGCCTGTGACACAAAGCAAATGCCAGAAAAGGCAAAGAAAAAGACGAAGCACCCGGCCAAATATGTCTGCATGCTGACACGAAAACTGATGCGGGAGCCTGTAGTGTTGCGCAACGGTCATCACTTTGAGTTAGACGCGCTACAGGAAGTCGTGGATCGCGTTGGCCACGTGGATCCCCTCACTGGCGAGGCTTTTGACGAGGAAATAGAGGTGGATATGGGCCTGCAGCAGGAGATTGCACGGTACCGAATAAAAATGGCTGCCCGCGGGGATGATGAAGCGGCAGGGCAATAATTTCAAATGGGCACTTAGTTATGTAAATATATACACATGTATACACATGCCCATGCATCGACATAAAGGCTTTTGCCTGTGTAACTACATATTCCATTATTTGATTGCGTACATATATGTATATGTATATGCGTGTGCGACTAAATGTCTTTTTTTTTTTTTTTGCGTGCGTGCGTGTGCGCTGATGGTGTTTTTTTTCTTTAATGGTTTGCCATTTTAAATGAGGATATCTTTTCTTTTTTCTTTTCTTTTTTGTTGTTGTTTTTTTCTGCTTCTTCCCTTTCTTTGCGTGTCGTTGGGTGGTACATTTTTTTGTTCGCGTTTCAGCTGCGCCCATTTTAGTGTATTTGTGGGTGTGTGTTTGTTTGTGTGACGCCTGGGGGAGGCGTGTGGGGAGAGGCGCCGGTGACGGGAGGTGGAATTCTTCGCCCGCCCACTCGTTTGTTCCCGCGGCGAGCCAAAAGAGAAAAAAAAAAAGGAAAAGGAGAGAAAAGGAAATAAAAGAGAAATGCGCCTGGGAGACAACGGAGTGAAGAAAGTACACGGGGGTGGGGCGTGTGGCAGCGTGGGTCATTTGCAGCCACACACGCAGACAACAATGAAAGAAGTGAATGTACACATGCTGCTTTTGCGCGTGCGTGTTTTTTTTTTTTTGGTTTGTTTGCTCGTGCGGGAGAGTGAGGCGTTGCTGCGGGCGAGGAGGGCACAAACACGGACTTGCATGCATACATGCATGTCCAATTGACACACGCACACACACACACACACACACACACACAGATGCAGTAGACATGAGGCAGCCCTTTCCCCCCTTACTCCTCTTCATACTTCTTCAAGCAAACACATAGCGGATGGTCATTTTTTTTTTTTTTTCTTTTGTTATGCTCACTTTTTTCTTTTTTTTTCCTGTCTGTCTTACACAGCAATGTATCGAATTTCAATATTGCCCCACTCGGCACACACACAACATATATATATCTATGTATATTTGCATCCACGAAAAGAAACGGGGCGATGGACGCATTATAAAACGAGTTGGATCAATCAGACCGTTGTGTATGCGAACAGCAGTACGGGCGTATTAACTGAGGGGTGTGTGTGTGTGTGTGGGTGGGTGCAGGGACGTGTTGTTTCAGGCGTATTGTGTTTATTGTCTCTCTCTCTCTCTCTCTCTTTGTGTGACGGGACTTCTTTTTTTTTCTTTTTGGGACGGGAAGAGCAGCACCTACACAGCGGGGCAGCAAAACAGCGAACACGAAAAACAATAAAAGGAATCAAAACGAAAGGAAAGAAATAAAAAAGGGGGGATAACCCTTTTTTTTTTTTTTTTTGTTCCACGGGATTTGACAGGACTTTTATTCTCCCTTTTGGGTACAGCCACACTGGACATATTTTTAAATTGCCAGGCAGGAGAAAAGAAGTGGAAGTTGCAGTGGGCTATTTAACAACAGGGACGCCTCTCTGACGACTGAGTCACAAGAGGATATATACTTGGAGAGAGAGAGAGAGGGTGTGTGTGTGTGTGTACACTTATGTCTATGGGGGCTGGTGTGTTTGGTTTGGCCCTGTGGGGCGGCATCGTCTCCGTTCTGTTGACGGCGGCGTTGACATCCACCGCGTCACCGACAGATGGACCGCGGATGACGGCGGAGCAGCACCACCGCACGTCGGAGCGTGTGATTGAGCACCACTCCTTTTCCCCGCCGCTCCTGCGCAACTACTACGGAGAAGACGAGCTGCGGCACTGGGCCATCGGCGGCACCACCGTCATCACGGACAATTACGTCCGCCTGACGGCAGACCGTCCCGGGCAGGTGGGGCACTTGTGGAACACGGAGCCGCTGGACATGCCCTCCTTTGAGATTGTCGTGGGGTTTCACTTGCATGGCAAGGGCACCGGCGCCGATGGCTTTGCGTTGTGGATCACGACTGACAGGCCGAGCCACAACGGCCCTTTGATGGGCAGACCGATGGAATTTACCGGCCTCGGCATCATTTTTG
Source organism: Trypanosoma cruzi (assembly GCF_000209065.1). Classification (NCBI taxonomy): domain Eukaryota; phylum Euglenozoa; class Kinetoplastea; order Trypanosomatida; family Trypanosomatidae; genus Trypanosoma; species Trypanosoma cruzi. The sequence goes on along the minus strand of NW_001849173.1, from coordinate 20,671 downwards.
ACACGTACGACAACGACGGCCTCCGTGACAACCCGGCGGTGTACGTCCTCTTCAATGACGAAACGCAGAGGAATCGGCAGTACAATACGCAAAAAGACTTCAAGGGGGAATATGTGGGGAGATGTAACTACGCCTACCGCCAAACCTCCGCGCTGCCCTCGACAGCGCGGATTCGGTACGAGGGGAATACTCTGCAAATTTTTCTCTCTCTTGATGGCGAGAGGAATGAGCTGCAGTGCACCACCATCTCCGACCTCCGCCTTCCGATCGGCAAGGGGGGGTATTACATTGGACTGAGCGCCGAGACTGGCGACCTCACCGACAGTCACGACATCCTCTTTGTCCACACTATGCCGATCGAGGGGGTCAGTTACGACCATGACGTGTACAGCAGACGGACGCTTAATCAGGAGGTGGAGAGTCCCCGTATACTCTTATTCCCTGAAGGAAATCAAGAGGAAATCCGGCGACATGTGCAACAACAACAGCAACAACAACAACAACAACAGCAGCAACAACAGCAACAGCCGCAGCATGAACAGCCGCAGCAGCATGAGCCGCCGCCGCCGCCGCCGCCGCCGCATGAACAGCCGCAGCAGTATGAACAGCCGCAGCAGCATGAGCAGCCGCAGCATTATGAACAGCCGCAGCATTATGAACAGCCGCAGCAGCATGAACAGCCGCAGCAGCATGAGCAGCCGCCGCCGCCGCCGCCGCATGAACAGCCGCAGCATTATGAACAGCCGCAGCATTATGAACAGCCGCAGCATTATGAGCAGCCGCAGCAGCATGAGCAGCCGCAGCATTATGAACAGCCGCAGCATTATGAACAGCCGCAGCAGCATGAGCAGCCGCCGCCGCCGCCGCATGAACAGCCGCCGCCGCATGAGCAGCCGCCGCCGCCGCCACCACGGCAGCGACAGCAGCTGAGTTCTTATGCTGCAGATAAAGAACGTCTGAGAGAGTTGGAGAGGGAGCTGCAGGAACTTAAGCAGCGCCGACGTGCACCACGCCCGGACCGTTACCGTGACGAGGAGGAAATGGATGATGAGGGTGGTCTGGAAGAAGCACAGGAAGGCAATGACGAGAGGGAAAATGCGGACGACGATGGGTACGACGACCAGCCGCGTCGACGTGGGGGTCGTCGAATTAAATCCGTGCGGAACTTTCGTAGAAGTCGGTAGAAGAACCAGAAAAGGAGAGATGCTTGACGCACTGACAAACACAAACACACACGCAGACGGACGGAGGGACGGCGTGAATGGCAGCACCGAATGATGGACGACGCAAAGCAGAGGAAAGAAACGAGAGACGGAACAGAGAAGAAAACGAAATACACCAATTAGTCAGGAGGGGGGAGGAGGAAATAAAAGAAGAAGGACGAAGAAAAAACAAGCAAACAGAAAAGGAGGCAGTAGGTGGAAAGGAGAAATGGTGCGGAACGAAATGTACGAGGAGCGAATGAGCAAAACCCACTGAAATCACCCAATGGAGCAAAAGAAAAGGACTTTTTTTTGATTGGAGGGCATAAATTATTTTTTTTAAAGCTCTCCACCCACCCCGCTTCTGACTTTTAACACGATGTTTTATTCCAAAACAAACACACAAACACACGGGCATACAGATACATTCAGAGGTGTATAAATAAATGCGTGTTGGGCTGTAGACACAGTGAGAGAGAGAGGGAGAGAGAGGCACGTGTCCCCCCCACTTCATTACGCTCGTTGCACACGCGTTTTTCTTTTCTTTTCCTTTTTTTTTTTTTTTTTGGGCTTTCTTAACGGAACCGACAAAAAAAGAAGTAATTTTTTTTTTCTTTCTCTCTCTCTCTCTGTGTGTGTGTGTGATTGTTGGGCCTTTTATTTATTTATTTTTTTTTTTTTTTGCGCTGTGCGGATAAGTCTGAGGTGCCTCAAGCTGTCGGATGGGGCGTGGGTACAGCAACAGCCGCAGCAAGAGTGCGCGGCCGACCCTGCGGATGAAGCGCCGGCGGTCACTTTCGCTGCAGCAATTGAGAGGGTCCGTGCGACCGGCCCACACGACGCGCCAGAAAGTCGCTGCCGTCCCAAAGCCGGAGGCCCAAACCCCAACGGTAGATGCGGGACACAAAACCTCAGCAAAGCGGGCACCAACGCCGCAGCGAGGCGGCAGTGCGAGGGTGCGGTCTGCGTCCACGATTCGTCAAAAGCTCGCGCTCATGGAGAAGGAACTCGAGGGTGAGTTGGAGCCGGCAGAGCGGGTGGCAGAGACAATTGTGAAGCCGGACGTTAGGACAAAATACAAGTCTGCCGGGCGTGCTCTTGACGAGGTGATGGACATCCTCACAGCTGCGTGCGTGCCAGGGGCAACCACAAAACAATTGTGTGATCGTGGTGATGAAGAACTTCTGCAGCGGGTGCGAGCGATGTTCTCCAAGGCGAAGGACGCGGACGGTAACCGCATTCTCCGCGGTCTCTCGTATCCAACAAATGTCTCGGTGAATTACGTCCTCTGCAATCATGCACCGTTGGTAGAAGAAGAGGCCATCGTGCTGCGCGGTGGCGATGTGGTGACGATTCATATGGGGTGCCACATTGACGGCTACCCGGTCACTGCAGCAAGAACGGTTTTTGTGCCACATGACGTCACTGCTGCAAATGAAGAGGTGCGGCAACTCACTCAAGGGGCAAGTAACGCGGTGGAGGCGGCACGTGTGGCATTGCACGGAATGATTCATCTCCTGCAGCCAGGCATGTTGAACGCGGATATCACAGACTTTATACACCGTGTGGGAAATTACTTTGAAGTCCAGGGACTAGAGGGCGTACTCTCAAACCGCACAAAACGATGGGTTCCAGATGGCATGGAATGCATCATCACACGACGTGTGTCAGCGGAGGACCCTCACCAGGACGTTGCAGATTGTACCATAGGTGCAAATCAGGTGTGGACGCTGGATGTAGCCTTTACCGATCATCCCTCGTACAAGGTGTCACCTGCTGATGGTGTGACAACAATTTACCGTCGTAACGAAGTGGAATTTCAGAGTGACGCCCGCGTGCGCTCTGTACTTGCCTCGCTACAAGAAATTACAGAGAAGCACCAGTGTTTCCCGTTTAGCCTCAAACACTTGGAGAACCCTCTTAAGGCACGCATGGCCGTGGCGATGTTGCGGCGGCAGGGCGTTATTGACCCTCTTTCTGTCCTGCGCATCAAAGGGGATCGTCACATCACCGCACGTTTTTCCGCCACGGTGGCTGTCTCTGAGAGGCGCGTGACGGTGTTGTGTGGGCTGCCACCAGCAGAGCCGTTGGTTGTGCCGGACGACGTGCGACCTCCGCCTCTTCCAGATGACATCGCTGCCGTGTTATCCGAACCCCTCGTCTTTGCAAAGGGAGGGGAGAAGCAGCAGGAGAAGAAAGCAGACAAGGAAGAAAAGAAGAAGGGGTTACATGCCGCAGCGGATTTCAATGCCAATGAAAAGGAACAGCAGGAGGAATGACAATGGGGGTGAGACAAACGTCTTTTTGTTTTGCTTTGCCACTTTCTCCTGTCCTCTCGCCATCCCTCTCTCTTTTTCTTCCTTCTACACGTGTAACGGCTAACGGCGGATGATCCATGAGGAGGGCGACGCCGCGGCGGAGAGGGCACCGGCTTCTCCTCCGCAGCCAAATCGAAAAAGGAAAATAATAATAATAATAATAATGAGATGAGCGGAGAAAAAAAAAAAGAAAAGGAAAATGTTGTTGTTAAATTTAGGGGTGAGGAGACATGAAGGAAATAATTCACTCAGCCATTGCAGACAGTAACAAGGATGGGTGAAGAGCGGCAAAGGACGGCGCGGCCTTCACGTTGGGGGAGGAGGGACCACATGAATAAAGAAGGAAAGTGATGTTTGTTGCCGTTTATTTTCTCTTTATTTTCTTTTTTCTTTTTTCCCCTTCTGCTTGTGTGCATCCGCAATGATTGGACCGTAAGCGTGAGGCACAACGATCTCATCAGTGCATGCTTCCTGCCGCAGTCCGTCTTGACGATACGCGAAGGGTCGGGTGCTATCGTATGAACGGGAGCTTTTTTTTTTTTGTTTGTTTGCGTCTGGTTGTATTGGGGGTGTCGCTCTTCTTTCCTTTTCTTTTTTTTCTTTTCTCTTGTCTTGTCTTTGCTGCGCTGCCTCCGTTTTGGGCTTAGATATCACACGCGTGACGAGTCAAGCCAGAAGTTTTCACCGGCACGTGGAGATAACAACACACCGGCGTCGCGTAAAGGGGGAGGAAGCGAGAGAGAGAGAGAGAGAGAGGGAACAGAACCAACCAACCAGCGAGTGGAGGGTTTTTTACCTGCACCGTCTGGGGAGGAGGAGGAGGTTTTGGGTCCAGTCAACGCGGGAGGGACATTTTGACCGACGAGGGGAGCCGCGAGGAGAAAAGTGGGGTGGGAGGCGAGAGAGGGGGTGGAGAAAAAAGAAAAAAGGATGCGGCAGAGCCACGTTGGGCCCAAGGATCAGGGGCTGCCGCACGGCCTTAGCTCCGGGGCGGTGAATTTCTTTATGGCCTCTGGGGATGGCCACCTTCAAAAGTACATTGAGCGCATGCTGGGCTGGGGCTCCGGCCCCCACCAGCCGACTTCGACGCCCGTGTACGGCCCCAGTAAGACGCCGCGCCTCCAGCAATTTGTGGACATGACGACGAACAACAGTGGAATGACTCCATTTTTTTCACTGAACAGCGCTGCAGGTGGATGCGGTAACAACACTGTGGAATACACAGAGGAGGAAGCAGTGGAGAGGGAGGAGGAACGGACGCAAGTGTACATGGATCCGTCACAGAGACAGGAGAAATGGGAGGATCATTTGGCACAAGCTCAAATCACAATGAATACTCCTCAGCAAAAAAAGCGACCCGTGCAGATATCACCGGGTGTGAACACTCCGGCTTCTACGATGGGAATGACACTGTCACCCGCTACGGCGGGCCGCAGTGTAATTCAAGTCACACCTGCTTCCACGGCAGCCCGCTCTACCATCCACGTGGAGAGTGTTTCTCATCCACCACCGCGGAGTGCACATGCAGTGACTATGATTGGAGGATCCAATTCCTTTGCCACCGAGCTGGAATCCGCATTTGCCGAACAAACGAAAAGAAAGAACGCAGTGACCAAACAAAATCATCAAGAAGAGGCTGAAATGTCAACCTGCAGGGCGGATGTGGATACGACACAAAGTGTGGCAGACATTTCTCTTGACGGTAAGTCGCAGAAGACATTGGATACGGGTCGCGTGGAACGTTCTACGCAGCGTCGCAATAAAGAAAAGCGACATGGGAAGTTAAACAACTGTTCGCAGCAGAATCATCAGCGACAAAACAATAAAACCAACGCCAATAAAAACAACAACAATCGTTCCGTCCTTACGCCCCTCACACCGCATGAAAACACCTCATCAATGGAGAATAACAGAAAGTGTTTTTTGCGTTTGCAGTGCCATGGCGATCGCCCAGCGACGGTGTTTTCGTGCATCAAATTCCATGCTGGCGACCATGTTATTTTCGATGCGGACCGTGGCGTGGATTTGGGTGAAGTCCTTCACTGTGAGGAGTTAACGGATGAGTCCTCCCCCAATGATACGGAGGCCGCTGCTGCTGCCGCCGCTACTGCTGGTGGCTTCGGAGCGAAGGGCGGCAGCCGTCGGTCGCTGCCGCGGGTTGTGCGCCGTGCGACGCCGGAGGAGGTGGAGGACTGGCGGGGGGCGCTCGTCAAGAGGGAGGAGGAGGCCGTTTTGGAGTGCCGTGCGGCGTGCGGGGAGCTCAAACTCACAATTCACGTCGCAGGCGCCGCCTTTCAGTTTGACCGGCAGAAACTCATTTTTTTTTATGAGACGGACGGGCGTGTCGACTTCCGCTCGCTGCTGCAAGTGATGTTTTCAAAGTTCCGCTGCCGCATTTGGATGGAGCGCATCAACGCCACGCCGTGAAGTTTGCCGCCCCTCCTCCTCTTCCCCCCTGCGAGGCCGAGAGGCGAACTGCAAAAAAAAAAAAAAAAAAAAAAAAAAGAAAAAAAGAGGAGTTTTGTTGTTGTGTTGCAAATATACACAAGAGCCATCATAGAAGCATACATTCTTTTTTTACATGTCAGTTGTTTTTTTTTTTTTTTGTATTCCCCCCTTTCCCATTTGTTCATGCCTTTCACCACCGGCAACAACTGACACCACCGAAGGGAAGTCTCTCGGGTAGAAAAGA
>NW_001849173.1:7484-14359 GCF_000209065.1 Trypanosoma cruzi | reverse complement strand
GGGGGCTAAAAAAAACAAACAAACAAAAAAAAACAAGATGAAACAAAACAAAACAAATGGGAGAATTAAACAAAGTGGGTGCATTTAAAATAGAGAGAGAGAGAGAGAGAGGGAGAGAGGGAGGGAGATTGTGTGTGTGTGTGTGTGTGGATATCGTAATGAGTGAACACGTATTTATTTATTTTTTTTTGTGCCCGCATATTTATTTATTTATTTTACGTTTGCACCGCCATAACGCACATAGACATTTTCACCTGCCACGATGATTTCCTTTTTTTTTTTTTTTATTATTTTTTATTGTGATGTGTACATAATGTTTTTATATTTTTTATTTACACATGTATATGTTTGTATTTAAAATGTATGTGGGGGGGGAGAATACCGCGGGGAATAAAAAAAAAAAAAAAAAAAAAAAGGAGATCATCGTGGCAGGAACAAACATGAGAGAAACAAATAGAGGAAAAAAAAAACAAAACAAAACACACACACAAACCAAAAAAAAAAAAAAAAAGGAGCGGATTGTGTTTATGCGGGAATGCCCTTCTGTGGAAGAGAATCGATCCAAAAACGGAAAGCCACAGAGGGGGGAACAAACAAACAAAACGAAAAAAAGAAAAAAGAAAGAGAAATAAAGGGAGATTGAAAGGGAAAAGGAGAAGAGGCGCCAGGGGGCGACGGTGGGTGGGTGGTTCCAACCCGCATCGCTGGAAAAAAACTTTGGTTGCTCTTTTTTTTTTTTTTTTAATTTTATTTTTATTTATTTACTTCTTTTCAGGCACTCAGCACTCATCACCGCATTGGCGCATGCGGTGACGGCGGGCCGATGGCAAAAAAACAAAAAAAAAAACACACGCAAAAAAAAAGCCTTTTGAACCGTCGTGGGAGTGGCGGGTACACTCGCAGTGGGATTTCTTTCTGCCTTTTTCTTTTTTCTTCCGTGACTGTTTGCTCATTTCACAAACGCAAAGGGTGATGGTGGGAGCAGAGCGTTCACCACTGCAGTGGGGAGGAGGCGGGATAAAAGAAGAACAGGTATGGGGCGAGGTTTTTGTATTCGCAGAATCTCCACACCTAAAAACAAAAACGAAAACAAAACTGCACTGTCGATGCTGTGCGATGCACAAGAATCCCATGAGAAATTTTATGCCACCACATAAGATGCAAGAACGGTCTCAATCAGATTGTAAAATGTGCACAAAGAAGAGAAGCAGATCGAAGACTCACCGTTGCAGTGCAATCGTTGCGAACTTACGGCTCAAGTGGAGACAGTTCTTTTTTTTTTTTCTCGCACAACCGATGCAGCATCCTGAAACGCGGAAACACGGAGAGCACGGCTGCGTTCGAGCCCGCTATTCAATGTGACATATGCGGCGGGTGGGGTGTGACGCTGGGTGCCTGGCGGTGCACGCAAGGCGACAATGCCTCATGAAAGCAGGCCAGCGGAGTGCGCTGATGCCATGCGATATGGGCTGTTGGGATAGCACTGTGCGATGCTCCTGCACCTGGGACGGGCGCTGCGCAAGTGGTGGCTGTTGAGTGGCCGGTCACACAAATATTGCGACAACACAAGGAGAAAGGACCAAGCACTCCGCGTGTAGGGAGCGTTGCGGCCGATGAAGACTCTGTGCAACGGTGGTGGACGCTCCCTCGACGACGGATTGACGATCCGTCCCATTGGTAGAGTCGGTGCGCACGCGGTGTGTATGGCTCTGTGTTCTCCTGCTACTCCGCTTTTTGTGCTTCATCCTGACGCAATACTGGCACTAAAACATTTTGTTTTTCTTATTCCGCCTTTTTTCCTTTGTCTCTCTCTCCTCCCGCAGTCAGGCTGCACTGCTGCTGCTGCCACTCACACGAAACCAATAAATGCGATTTGCTCAGACCATTCGCCAGCCACGCCACGCCGCTTCTCCCACTGGTGGTGTTGCTGCTGGTGTACTGCGCCAGCGGGGTGTATTGTCGCTGCACCCGCTCTGGAGCTTCGCCGTGGATTTGACACGGTGAGGAGGCGGGGCGCGTTGCAGGCGTACACCGTCGCCACACAGATTGACAGCAGCGGTTGGGAACCGAACCGCATCGCGGTTTCCACGGAGGATCTGGAGAACACGAACAAGAGAAATTACTGCGAAGAGGGAAGGGATGAGTGCTACAACGTCTTGGGGGACACAATGACTTGTAAAGTCGAGCACCCCTTGACGGAATAAAGGAGGCATTTGCACACTGAGAAGATTATACACGGTGCCGCCCAATTGCATGCTGAGTTCTTCTCCATTTCTTGTGCGATGGACCTCCACCGCCAGCGCAACAGGCGACGAGGTTGCTGTTGCTGTTTCATCTGTTGTGTATTCCCCACTGATACTGCGAGGTGCGGGGGTCGGACGTGGCGTCAGTGGGGCGAAAATAAGGGAGGAGGAGGATGGTGCGTGCGTGCGGGAGGGCCATGGGGATGCATGTTGCGGTGCGCGGCAGAGGAGGGCAAGGGAGGGTTCCTGCGGTGTTGGAATGCCGCGCAATGTTTGCGGACTCGATGTGCCCTTTGTTGCATGGCGTGTTTTGGTGTCCCTTTCTCGAGTGTGTGATGCCACCGGCTCTTCACGATTGTGGCGATGACGTGTTGACAGCGGTTTGGGTTGGCGGTAGCTGTTCCGCCCTCTGGGGCTGCGAGGGTGGATGCGTCACAGTGAGCTACACCAATCGCGCACGACATCTCGTACGCGAGCAAGTGGTGCAGCGATTGCCGACGGGAGGCGGCCCTCTTGACTTTTTTGATCCTCTGGCAGCCTGCAGTCTCAGCTTGAGTCGTGGTGGTCTTCTTTTTTTCCACTCCTTCCGTTTGTGCGTGTCCGCAGGCAGTTACGGCTTCGCGCACACGTCATGTACACCAGAGTGCACGTGGAAGATTTTTTTTGTCTCCGGGGCTGGCAGTTGAGTGTGGCTGCTCTATTTTTTCTTGGCCGTGAAGGAGAGAGAGACACGGGGAGAGTGTCATGCCGTTTTGCTCCCTGCAGCTGCAATGCACTCCGTACGGTCGGTTGGAGTGAGGCGCCGCATGCCGTTAAGTGTGGGATGGCAGTGGAATTTTGGCGCCCATTTATGGATGGCTGAGAACCAACTTCCTCGCGTGACTGGTGTGTGTGTGTGTGTGTGCGGTCTCGCAGTCTGTGGGCTGTGGCTGCCTCTTGCCATACTGTGTGCCCTCTTTTTGCTTATTTCCATGCTGCGCCTCTCTCCCTCTCTCCCGTTCTGTCATTCACTTCCCCACTCCGTGTGCAGATTAACGGACTGACCCCAGCAACACTAGGAAGGATGATGACTACTGTGATGACGACGACTGCGCTGCGCCGTGAAGTGTGCGCCCTGTTGTCCCTCGCGCTGTTGTGCTGCTGCGCTCCCATTTTCGTGACGGCTGCGACTGCGACGGGGGCTGCTGTACAATCAACTGATTTGTATTCCGGAGCGTCTGCAGTGAACGTTTCGGTGGAGATCTCGTGTGCGGACAGTAACAAGACGTTGCAATGGCGCTTCCCTGGCCAGTCAGAATGGACTAAGTGTGCATTCGCACAGGGTGCTTATGAATACACTGTTGTCGCGAGCAGTGGTGATTATGACTACACTGGATACAGTGTGGGTACACCATCTGATACTATTGAAGTTGTTCTTTTGGATTCTACAAGTGGGGCTTCTAATCGTGTTGATGATGAGTCACTCTGCCTCTCGGCCGACCGGATGTACTTGACTGCAAAATGTAATGCATCCTGCAATTCATCCGTTTCGGATAAAACCGCGTTTACAATGGAATTTCAAACGACTAACGAAAGTGGGGTGTACAAGAAGTCGCTGGAAAATAAAAAAGGAAATAATAATCCTGCGGGAAGCACCTCGGGCATCTGTCCGTTAAAGACTTCTGTTGAAGGGACACCTGAAGGGGTCAACAGTGGAACTCCAGTGGCCGCTGCAGCGGCGTCGGCAGCACAAGTGTCAGGAGTGGGGGCGCCCGCAGCGGGGCAGGATGCAGGCAGTTCGAGTTCAGCTGCGAGTGGGGCCTCATCATCGGCACAGACTATTGAGCAGGGGATATCCTCAGCGGGCCCAAAACCCGGCAACACTTCGCAGCTGCCAACAGGCGAAGGGGTTGGCAGAACGGATGCATCCGGAACGACGCAAACACCCTCAGCCACTCCCGCCAGCGGCAATGGTGGGTCCTCCGGTGCAGCCACGACCGGTGCTGCCTCACAGTCCGGCAACCCGACATATACGAGGGAGACCAACAACAGTGCCGCCACCGGAGCGCAGGGTCCCGGCACGTCGGACAGCAGCGCCATCGCCACTGCGTGGGTGCACACACCACTGCTGCTGCTTCTGACCGTCCTTGCATCTGCTGCTGGGCAGCGGTGCGGAGCAGCCACAAACGAATGATGAAAGGTGCGACTCGTCCCCTGTATGTGTGTGTCTATTCTGCCTGAAGCCCTGTGGGCAAATCCTCCACCTCAATTTAGGAAGTGTTTTTGCTATTTTTGTTGCTTTTTTTTTTTAATGGTTCAATTTTTTTACTCTTTTTTTTTTTTTCTAATCTCTCATCCCTTCTTTTTTGCTTCTGCCACCCACACGCCGTGCCGGCCTCGCTGCTGTGCGTCCCACGGACTGCACAAACGAGGAGTGGAGGAGCAGGCCGGATGCCGCATGGAATGTGAGGGTTGTTGTGTGGGCTGGTGGAGGAATGCGATCTTTTCTCATGCTTCATTGCTTATTTGTGTGCGGGCAATGTACGCCCACACCCATTCCCCTGTGTTTTGGGGACACGTGAGATGAAAACTTTTGCTGAGAGCAGTTTCTTTTCTTTTTTCCGCCACCCGGGAGTTTTTTTGGACTCCCAACTTTCTTTTGTTTTCTTTTTAAGTTTCCTGCTGCTTTTTTTATATTGTATTGCCTTTCTGTTTTCTTGCAAATCATTTCCCTTCTTTTGGTTGTTGCTTTAGGGCAACCACCATGGACGTTTTTCTCTTCTGCCTTTTAATTGTTTCCTGCTGCGCTCCTACTGTGAGGGGTGCCGTGTGTTTCCCGCCCAACTGCTCCACTCGCACACCCACCGACACGCTCATGACGACGGCCCTGTGCGCCTCGCCTGCTGCACGCATGAGGAGGGGCCGCGACGAACGGCGCGCTGAGGGAGCCGTGACGTGTGGGCGTGCGACGAGGGCCTGTGGGGCGGCGCACACATTTATTTCCCTCTTGTTTTGTTTTGTTTGCGGCCAGGGCTGGCAGACACCCGCAGCGCCACACACACAGCCACACCCTGCCGCCGTGTGTTTTTTTCTTTTATGTGGATGTTTGTGTGTGCTGCTGCCCTGCGTGATTGTTGGGGTTGTGGCTGTACCGCATTTATCGCTGCCATCCAACTGTGCCTCTTGCTGTGCTGATGATGTGCCTCCCTTTGCTTCTTTTTTGCTACTCCAGCACACACACACAAATAAATAGTCGCACAGTGCTCTGAAGGAATGTTTTTGGCGACGACGGCGGCTTGCGTCCCGTGCTGAAATGGCGAGGCCGCTGCGTGTCTGCCTGCGGTGGGAATTACGGTGCCATTGGATGGATGCGTGTGGGACGCTCTTTGCATTCTGCTGGAGGCCGACTGACGCGGCTGCACGATGCCCGCCATGCGTGAGGGTGCTGCCTGCTCTTGGGGTCTTTTTTATTATCCCTCTTTTTTTGATCTGCCGTGTGCGGGCGTTGCTCGGTGTGTGCTGACGCGTGACGAATAACACACCCGCCGTGGCTGCTGCTGCTGGTGGTGGCAGTCGCTGTATGTTCCCGGTCCACTGTTTTTCCTTCTCATTCCGTGTGTCTGTGTGCGTGAGTTGTTGTTTTTGGGAGTGACTGCGGTGGGGATGATGATGCCACTCACTGTGGATGGGTGGCCATGTTCATTGTCATGCTTTTTTCTCTCCTCTCTCTTTCTCACACACAAAGAAGGAAAGAAAGCAAGGCTAAACTCTAATCGCTACCGTGAAATTCGAAGGCTCTGAAAGGACCAACAACGGCACACACACATATTTATATGCTCTCACGTGCTATTATTGCTGTCAAGGCACCCCGTACACACAACCGTCGCCGCGTGACCGGATGCGGCGGTGTAATGAGGGAAGGAAGAGAGAGTGAGCGGCAGAGGCCCACCATGTCCCGGCATGTGTGTGCTTCCGCGGTGCTGCTTCTCCTTGTCGTGATGGTGATGTGCTGCGTCGCCTGTGGAGGGAGCGGGGAGGGGTGAGGGAGTGAGGGTGAGTGACAGCCGATTCCGTCTCGCAAATTGGGGTTTTCCACACATGTGTTTTCTCCCGACAGCCACTTGCGGCTCTCAGGCCGTGGAGAGGGAGAGGGTACGAAGGACTTGCTTTGGTCAGGAGGAGGATGAGTGGAGCAAGTCCCTTCCGTGGCCTTTTCAGTGTTGTTGGCGCCAAGTACGAGAAACATAAATTTGAGCGGTTATAAGATGAAATTTTGATGCTGTTCCGTGTATACTGCTCGATTGCCGTTACTTCACAAACACGTCCACGGTGCGATTTGGTGCGGTGCTGGCCGATGAGGGGAAGGCGATGGTGTCACTGGCGTGGTTTCGTCTGCGCGTCCTTGTGTCTGTGGTTGTGCCGTGGTGTGGATTGTCTGTTGCCGGATGCTTCTGCGTGCCACTGTGTTTAGTTACTGTTGCTGCCGCCTCTTTCTTTTCTGACTGTGCAGATAGAGTTACTTTGGCTTGACCAGCACAACTATCGTTTCTAGGTATTAGGAGTTGCTTGCAGCAGTGGGATTGGCGGCAGCAGGATAACAATCTGGCGGACCTGTTTAATTGGATTCGCCATCTTAGAAAGGGATCACCAGGC
>NW_001849173.1:6159-7384 GCF_000209065.1 Trypanosoma cruzi | reverse complement strand
TCGTTGGCGTGCTGTACGGTGTGGCGTTCCCTGCTGGCGTGTGCTACTTCATTGCCCGCCACGTGGGCGCGAGCTTCACGAAGTACTGGCAGTTTTCGAGGAAGCCGCTGCACGAGCGCCTGCTGTACCCCGTCGGATATTGGCACCCCGCGGCGCAGCAGCGGATGTACGGCGGCATGCTGACGAACATGAGGGGCAGCCGCGTGTACTGGTGCGTGTTCCAGCTGTCGGTGCTGTGTGTGGTGTGCTTGATTGCGGCTGTGCACCCGCCCGTGGGAGGCTGCCACGTCCTGTACTTCTGCATGGCGGCTGTGCTGGTTGCGGGCGCGGGCGTGGTTGCCTTCACGAACATGATGCGCTCGGCCTTCCTGACGGTGATGCACACGGCGAGCTTTGTGCTCCTTGCGGCGCTGTGCGTGGTCAGCGCGGCCAACCACCTTGCGCCGAGCGACGGCGGAGCGAGGGCGTACGCGGCTACGGTGCTGCTGCTGACGACTGTGCTGCTTGCGATCACTGTGTACAGTGTTGTTGTGTGGTACGCGGAGGGCCGCCACTGGCAGGAGCTGCGCGAGCCGCGGCGTGGAGGGCTGGAGGCGCTGCTTCGCGATGGCGAGGGGAACGACGAGGATACGCAGAAGCCTCACGACATAACGTTATTGTCGTACGCCTCAGGCACCACCGTTGCGTCGTCGTACCGACCACCCGCACCGCCGCGGCTCATGATTAGTGACACCCGCTCAGACGCCCTGAGTCTGTTCGACCGTGCATCGGGTGCGAGCTGCAAAATTGATTGTGCCACGCCGGAGTTGTAAGGAATTTTTGCTGCACAAGAAAGCTGGCGCAGTTTCTCCTCGAGCTGGAAGGTCTCTGCCCAAGCAGTACCTTCACGTGGCGAGAAGTTACAGGGCTTTTCATGGATGCAGTATAAAGTAGACGCTTTTGGCAATGTGTTTTCTACGTTTTTTCATTATTATCGGATGCTTGGCTGATTGAGTCGTCGTTTTTTAGTTTTATCGATTTTGGCAGCAACGGATTATTGAGGTGTTGCGCTAGCCCAGGGCGGCTGTGTCACGGGTGTGTGTTGCACGCCCGCCGCTGCAGCGCTCTTTCTGGGTCTCGGGGTTCTTATTTAGGTTTTTACTCAGTAATGAGGACGTGCTTTGCGATGGTGGCTGGTGTGCGAGCCACGAAGTTTGTTTGAGAAAACAGTAGGGATAAAAGACGA
>NW_001849173.1:1351-6059 GCF_000209065.1 Trypanosoma cruzi | reverse complement strand
GTGCCGGTTGCGAGGGCCGGCGGCGGTGGCGATGGCGCGGAGGGCTGCGTGAGTGGAGTGACGCTGACGGAGTCGGTGACGGTTGGCGGTGGGCGTGCGACGGCGTGCTTCGACTCGGTGGTGTTCAGCGGGCCGATCACTGTGGCGATGGACTTGCGCTCGATGGACTTGTTTGCTGACGCGCTGAACGTGACGCTGCGCCGCTGCGTGCTTGTGGGCGGTGCGCAGCTGCGGATTGGCGGCCTCAGCGAGAGCACGGCTTACCTGATGCCGCACGCCCTCGTCAACATGACGAACGTGACGTCGCTGGAGGGCACGATTGTGCTGCATGGCGCGATGCCGCTGCACTCGCGTGTGCTGCTGGCGAACTCAACGCTGCGCGCGACGGTTGGCGGGTCGCATTACGTGCCGGCGACTCCTGGCCACGCGGGATCCCGGTACGGCCCCGCGCTTGTCCTGGACGGCGTCCGGCTTCTGTCAACGCGGTTTGTCATGACGCGGTCGACGCTGGTGTGCGGCGGGGGCTCGTGCGCTGCGATCCTCGTGGAGCGCGGCCTTGGCGTGAACCTGTCCAGCGTTTTCTACATGGACAACTGCGCTGTCATGTCGCGGACGCACGTGATGTACGCTCTTGCGTCGGACCTGCGCGTTGCCGGCGGCTCCGTGTTCTCCATACAGAACAGCTCGTGGAGTGCGCCGAGCATTGGCGTCTACGAAGGCGCGTGTGTGTTTGGGGACGTTGCGGTGGATGGCGGCAGCGTGCTGCAGATGGTGTCCAGCACTTTCCGTCTCGGCTTCGCCGTGCTTGTGGCAGCCACGCTGACCGTGACTGGTGGCAGCTGGCTGTTGCACCGCGACAACGAGTTCCGCACCGCCTACGTTGTGTACGTTGTCCACGAGAACGGCGTGGCGTTTTGCGATCGGAGTGTGTGGTCGATACTGTACAACAACATCACGTACGGCTCGTACTCGTCAACCATTGTAAGTATGACAAGCAGCTGGTCACTGCCATCCGACTCGCGCCCTACCATCTACGGCGTGTGCAACGAGGCAAGGGGCTCTCCTGTGACGGATTACGGAGTCTACCTCAATATTGGGACGCCCGTGACGGTGTTGGACTGTGGCGCTTGCACCATGGACGCCGTGTGCTTCGCTACGAGGACGAGCAGCATGAACGGCTGCCGGTGCGTGTGCGCTGCTGGCGGCTACGGTGACACGTGCCTGCCAGCAGCGGTTCCGGACGGCCTTGGACCGTTCCCGCTCCCCGATGCGAGGGACACGGAGGTCCGCTGCGTGCACGGTGGCAGCATCAGCTCCGTGGACGATCCTGATCCCGGTGTGCGTGGTCTGTGCTTCGTCAGCGTGACCTTCACCGCCGCGATCGTGCTGGAACTGTGGAGATTCGATGCGCCAGAACAGACACTCAACATCACGCTGCTGCAGTGCGTCCTCATGGACCTTTCGATCAAGGGGAGTGGTGCACGCGTGCACGTGAGCGTAACATCCTCGGTATTGGATTGGGGTGCTTTGGAGTTTGAAGGTAATTTTGGAGCGAGCTCCCAAATACTGGTGGTTGGCAGCACGCTTGTGTCGAAGTGGAGCCACGCCATTGCCTTTTTGGACTTTGCTCTCGGTGCGAACTCGACGCTGCTGCTACTTGACAACCGCATCGAGGGGAATCGGTACGCAGTTTATTTCGCCAATGCTGCTGTCGTTGATGGTGGTGGGATCATTGTGAGGGGAAATACGCTGAGGACAATGGATGTTGCTTACGGCACGCGGTCCGCCCTTTATTTTCGCTCCGTGAATTTGAAGAAAGGCGGCTACTTTGACGTGGAGAACAACACGATGAGCGCGGCCAATGGCGTTTATTTTTTTGGGGATACGACCGTGAGCTCCGCGGGGCTGCTGCGAGTGGCGGACTGCACCTTTGTTGGCGACGCGGGGATGTTTGATCCCACGCTGGTGTATTTGGACGGCTCGGTGACGCTCCAGGGTGGTGCACAGTGGCGTGTGACGGGCAACAACGTAAGTGCCGCCTCAATACTAAGTATATCGGGTCCCTGGCACAAAATTCAGCTGTCAGACAGCGGCACCGCCGTGGCGCTTGCACACAACCGTCAGGTAGAGGGAAGCGCCTTCTTTTCTGGGCAGGCTCTGTCAAACACGGTTGTGTCATCACCCGCGCACTTTGTGGTGGGGTGCAACCTGAAGGACGGTAGGGAGGTGTCGTACGACGGCGTGTTTCCGGAGGACGTGGTTGTGTTCAGGTGTGGCACATGCAACGACGACGCGGCGTGCTACATGCCCGGGACGGAGTCGGTGGACCACAGCTCGTGCTCGTGCAGCTGCAAGGACGGATGGCATGGCGCGTCGTGTCTTCCCTTCGAGGTGCCTGACACGGTTGTGCCGCCCGTGGCGGAGAGAGCCGTCGACGGCGACACGAGCTGCGTGGTGAACCAGACGCTGACGAACCTCACGCTGAACATGTGGAAGACGCACCACTGCTACGTGGGCGTGACATTCAGCGGCGTGGGTGCTGTGCTGACATTCTTTCTCAACAGTATGCCGCTGCATCTCCCCATCAACATCGCGTTCACTGGGTGCACGTTCCTTGACGGAGCCGCGCTGCAGTTTGTTGGGGGTGCTGGGGCGGCCGAGTCAGCCGGCGTCCTGATCCGCGTGAGCCAGACGGTGATGCGGTCCTCTGTCGTTGCTTTTTTACTTGCTCTCCCGCAGCACTGCGACATCGCCGTCACGGGGATTGATGCGGTGCAGGCCTTTGAGGTTCAGCTGCGGGACACTAGGATTACCAAATTGAGCGTAGTGATGTTGCGGAAAGTTGTGTTGACTGCTTCCTCGCTGTTGGTCAGCAACGTCAGGGCGCGTGCAACGAGGCAACGCGGGTTTGGTTTGCACTCGACTGGGCTGCTGAAGCTGGTGCGTGGCAGCTCGCTGTACACGCGGTACTGCAGCTTTGATAAATACACGCACATGTTTTACATACACAGGCTGAGTGTCAGCGACCGCTCTGTTTTTGCGCTGCTCAACAATACGATGTCCGCCGGGACGAGCCTCTTGTGCCAGTACTACGGATTCAGCGTGTCGGATCACAGCGTGTTGCGCATGGTGGGGAACAGAGGCTCTGTGTGCTACGTTATCCGTAATGAAGAATTGTGGAATGTCCAGGAGTCGAGCTGGCTGGATTGGCGCGACAACGACGTGGAAGTGGGTGCGATGTTCCAAGACACTGAGTTTGCTTTTATGAGTATCGACGGCAGCAGTGTTGTGACGCTGACGGGCTGCAAGATGGGCTCGACGGGGTTGTCGGTCTCGCTGCTATCGCAGGCTGACGCCGGCTACCGGTTCGTTGCTGGGTGTCTGACGGTCGCGGGACGTGTGGTGACGACGGCGGCTGAACTGGCGCTCCACGGCATCACCAACGTGACGACGGCTGCAGCGTGCGGGGAGTGCACGAAGGACGGCGTCTGCTTTGCACCGCTGACGACGGCGGTCATTGACTGCAAGTGCCAGTGCGCTGCTGGAGGGCACGGCGATGTGTGTGTCCCGGCGCCTGTGCCTGCTGGGCCGCCGCCGTCACTGCCGCCGCCCACACCGCCACGCACACCGCCCACGCCGCCGGTTGGTGAGTGCATCAGCGACATGGTGTACCCCGAGGTTGCGCAGGCAGTGGGCGGCGGGCTGTCGTGGCTGTGCTACCGCAACGTGACGTTCAGCGGGGGCGGCATGAGCCTGACGGTGCTGATTGGGGCGATGACGGGCGGCGTGGTGAATGTCAGGTTCGATGGATGCACGTGGAGGGACGGCGCCGTTCTGTTGCTGTTGGGCAACGCGCATGCCGCTGTTAGGTCGCTGAACATCATCGTCACCGGAAACACGTTTAGTGACGCGTTGCTCAGCCCGGAGGGTGGGTTTCCACCGCACACGAACATCACGATCAGCGGGAACCGCTTCACGGTCACGAGGCTGATCCCTCGGTCGGGTTTGGAACTTGGCAGCCCGTCGTGTGTCGCGATGAATGAGCTGGTGATCACCAACGACTCCGCGGTGGTGCTCAGTGGCAATGTGTTTCTGACCGTGTCGGCGTCGTCAAGCGCCATACACGTTGTTGAATACGCACTAAGGGTGTCGTGGTACTCCGTGTTTGCGGTGGTGGGCAACGCGTTTCATATGGCCGGCGGTAACAGCACGCTGATACATCTTGAAGGGTCTAGCCATTCCTTGTCGCTGAGTGTACTGAACAACTCTGCTGTGGTGATCCGAGGCAACTTTGTGTCGAGGTCGGTGAAGCACTTCATTTTATTTTTTTGGGCATTACGTGTGGAGTCTCTGTCAGCGGTCGTTTTTCGGGGCAACGACATGCAGGGAAGCTCGGCTGTTTTTCACTCAAAATACAGTTTACTTATCTACTACAACTCCTGGCTGCAGTTGAGCGGCAACCTCTGCCGCGTGTCCCCATCGGAAGCTTTTGCCGTTTTGAGATCAAAGGTGAATCTCCGTGACTCCACGGTGTCTGTGTCCGGCAACAAATTCATGTCCAGCACGGGCACGCCGACAGTTCTGCGAATATCCACCGGGCCCCGCGATATGAAAAACAGAGCGATTGTGGCCGCGTGCAACACTGTGAACGGCGGGGAGGAGGCGAAATACAGCATCCCGTCCGTGTACAATGCCACCATCCTGACCT
>NW_001849173.1:0-1251 GCF_000209065.1 Trypanosoma cruzi | reverse complement strand
GGCCAGTGGCGGCTCCGTGGTGGCTTTTGTTGACAACGACTTCCTGCTGTGCAAGCACGCGGTGTCTGTGCGTGGGGCTGTGAGCTTTTCGGGCTCCGCTGTGGCGCTTGTGCGGAGCGAATTTTTGTCGACGGCGGACTACGCGGTGGCGTTTTATTCGACGGTGAGGTTGGCCGACGGGTCGATGCTGCTGGCGAAGGGCAACGTGCACGACGGCGTCTCGAGGGAGATGCTCTACGCTGCTGGCGCCGTGACCGCTGCTGGGAGCACGCTGAGCTTTGTGCGCAACCGAGCGCTGCTGCCACGTATGCTGTCGGCGAGCCTGTCGCTTGCGGCTGGGGCGCATTTGAGAGTGGCGTGCAACGACGCTGGTGGACGTTTCCTGTCGACGGCGGAGGAGTACGCAGCGGCTGGTTTTGGCGATGCTGGGAGCATCGACTTTGCTGGGTGCGACGCCTGCGACCGGGACACGCACTGCTACGCGCCCGGGACTGCGTCGGCGAGCATGAAGGACGGTGTGTGCGTGTGCGCGTGCGGCAGCGGTGGGCACGGTGAGGCATGCGTGCCTGTGGGAGCTTCCGCGCTGCCGCCCGTTGTGGGCACCGCGTCGAGAGTGTTTGTCCGCGAGAGCGTGACGGTGCGGTCGGTGTTCTTTGTGCCTGCCGGCGCAAGCGAGGTGACGCTGCGCCACGTTGTGCTGGACGGCGTGAGTCCGGTGCTCTACGTACCGTGGATGGCGCGAGACGGCGTGCGGATCGTTGTGCAGAATGTGTCGCTGCTGAACGGCGCCGTGCTGTGCGTGATGGGCGGCGGGGCGTTGCGCGGTGCGCGTGCGGCGGGGAGCGACGAGAGCGGGCCGGTGGAGCTGTCCGTGTGCGATGTGGAGGCGCTGAACGGTGCGCTTGTGCTGACCGGCACGTTCCCTGCGGGGTCCGTGCTGACGGTGACGGACTCCCTGCTGGTCGCCGCGAGGCCGACGCCGCTTGTGTATCTTTCCGGCTCGGAGTCCTCGCCGTACGCACCGGTGCTGGTGCTGTCGGGCCTGCGGCTCGTGCGGTCCGTGCTGATTGTGTCCGGCGTGGCCCTCGTGACCGTGATGACTGGTGGGCGGACGGTGGTGGTGGACGGCGCCGTGCTGGAGCTTGTCGGTGGCGGTGTTGCGCTGGACGCGGCTGTGTTCGGTGGCGAATATGCGTTGTACGCTAGTGCGCGCGTGGTTGCGTCGGGGGGCGCTGTGCTACGCGTGTCGGG
>NW_001849172.1:4730-28373 GCF_000209065.1 Trypanosoma cruzi | reverse complement strand
CCTAACCCTAACCCCTAACCCTAACCCTAACCCTAACCCTAACCCTAACCCTAACCCTAACCCTAACCCTAACCCTAACCCTAACCCTAACCCTAACCCTAACCCTAACCCTAACCCTAACCCTAACCCTAACCCCTAACCCTAACCCTAACCCCTAACCCTAACCCTAACCCTAACCCTAACCCTAACCCTAACCCTAACCCTAACCCTAACCCTAACCCTAACCCTAACCCTAACCCTAACCCTAACCCTAACCCTAACCCTAACCCTAACCCTAACCCTAACCCTAACCCTAACCCTAACCCTAACCCTAACCCTAACCCTAACCCTAACCCTAACCCTAACCCTAACCCGCACGCGCGTTCAACCATACAAATTGTCGCCATGGCAGATGGTCGCACCCAACGCTCCGGTAAAACACGCAAGGCGCTCATGCACATAATGAGAGATATGGTCAAACACACCACACAAAGTCAATAAGTTCATACTGAGAAGACGCGGCCTTTCACAGCAGTTGTACCTCACTGTCCGCATAAACTGCAAGACGGCCTCCACACAACAAACGCACACACCGCCAGCAATCAACCACCAATGGACGGGGAAGAGAAGAGACACACCGCCACCGCCTCCAGTTCAGTCCCACGGCCAACGGGATACGGCCACAGCCCGCTGCCTGCACACAGCGCACACGAATTGAGCTCTCAAAGTGCCACACGCGGAAGCGGATCCTCATCCACCCATGACGCGGCGCCTCACTCCATGCGGTCACACGGAGCACATCATTTCTCCAATAGAACTTATTCGTCGTCCATCCCGCTAAGATGCCTCTGTTATTGATGGGCCTTAGAACACAATAGAAGAAAATGGGCAATGCAGTAGTACTGCGACGCCGCCAAACACAATGATTCCCTCATATCGGGCAATTCTCCAATTACGCCTCGTATACAAACACACAACTACCATACTATATAAAAATCACCCATTGTTTTTCACCAGAAACCAAACAACCCCACTCCCTCCCTAATTTCTTCTGTCACTGTTATGTTCGATAGCGTTGGTCATTTTGGCATTTGTGTGCGATATACTGCCGTCTGGTGCGGGTGCACCCGCACCGTATGCACACAAAAAAGTATCCAAAAATATATAACTCCCACAATATTTCTTTACCACAAATCAAAACTACCCCTTTCATCCCCCAATTCTTTCTCCTATTTCGTTTTTCCTCACCTCCGGAGAGCTTCTTCTCTTCAAAAGTCTCTGGATGATATTGCTGCTATGTACTGGCGCACCTCTTCCTCCCAGAACGCCGCAATCTCTCGGTTTTCAGCACGGCTCACATTATCGGAATCGACAACATCACATCTCCGCCAGTCAGTCATCGGCATGTTGTCTGCGTGCTGCACATTAATAATCTCCCACGACATGTCTCGGGATAACTCCTCCCAACCATTAAAATATGCCGCCAGGCACTCAGTGAACTGCCTCACAGTGCTGGTTGTGGTGCGGTGCTCACCCGCCGTAGTCATCCGCAGCCCAACCAGCGTCATTGGATTTGAGTCCACAAAGAAAAAGCCGTCCACCAGCGGAAAGTGTTGGACCTCCGGTTCATACAGCACCCAGTGGTCCATGGCAACCGGATTGGAAAGACGTTCCGGTGGCGGTAGAACCTCTTTTCTGGTGAAGCTCGTGTCTGAGTGCTCTTTCAGCGCACAGCTGTGTGGCTCACGTCGTCCTGGTGGCCTCAGTTCCTTGATTTTAGGTCTTATCGCACGCAGGAATTCCTTATTCAAAAATGCGGATACGGCATACTTTTCAATAAGATATGGTGGGACATAATCCCAGAACCTCAAAACAAAAAAAATAAAATCGGACTGCTTCATTTCATTCTCCAACCTGGACAAAGTTTCACGTTCGAGGTGGGGAGATACCAGCAAATTCAGAGGCGATTCAATGTTGTTTCCTCGTCGTACTCGGACAACCTTCACAAGCTTTCGAGACAAGTCATTGTCATTGGACAAATAACAGCAGCCAATACCCAAATTACGCTCTAATTCCAAAGCGGTCGACCCATCCACGGCTTGCTGACACGCTTTAATGCGGTCATCATATGCCTGTTTATCAAAGATGGAGCGGAGAATTGGTCCCACGTTATTCATGCGACCCCTCACCTCCTTCCAGTATTCCGCTTGCTCCTGCAGGGGTCGATTGCGCTTCATCCAAATGCACATTGCCCTCACATCGTTTTCTTCGGGACAATTCGTTACGATTGCAGTAGCGTCCATTTTTTTTTTCCACCGTTCATATTCGTTTTTGTCTGGTGGTGTCACCACAATCATGCCCCATCCCTTGCAAGGCAAACCAGCAGACGGTTGACGACATGCCAATGTCGCATCGTAGATACAATACCCTTTAACCCCACGGAAAAAAAAAATGTTTACAACATCCTCAATCCTGGGGTTATCCCTGTATGTTGATACCGTTTTGGTGGTCTTGTCAAACAGGAATGATTGACTCCCAATAACGTACGCAACCATTGGGAGCTGCTCCGCATCGTAGTGCAGCAGCTGGTAGAGGAGGTACGAGCCGGCAGCCATCGATTTCCCGATCCCGGGCGTCCCAATCAACACGTGCCGCTTAGGCTCAAAGTCGGCCCCAGGAAGACTGCTGAACCACTCGGTGAGATCGCCCTTGACGATCTGCCACGCTCGCTCCACCTCACAGTTCACATAGCAGTCACGAATGAGCTTATTCCACCCCCACGAGTACGGCCATCTCTTGTCCGAGGTGAGCACCATCAGCCTGAGGCGCGGTGCACCGGATTGCTCCACACCGTCATCCTTTTCGAAGGTTTTGCCAACCGCCTTGTACGTCCATGACTGCGGTGGTTTCCCCTCCTTCACATCCATTACCGTCCCCTCGCCGCCAGGAACTTCCACGACATGATGCCAACTCGCATTGTACACAGAGTCGTAGCATCCCTCCAGGTATATCGGTACAATCTTCGTCGTTGGGTTCCTCGCCTCATGAAGGGCTGCATCCAATGAGTTTTTAGTGTTGTCGCAAACACCTGCTTTTACCTCCTCAGTAGTTTTTGACCACCCAAGTAGATTGTCCACACCTTTCTCGTAAAGCTTGCGTACAGCTTCTTCGACATCCATTTCCTCCCGTACAGTCTCCACCATCCTCAAATAAGCATCGGTTATCTGTATTTCGCCCAATACTCCCGCATCAGGGATATACCTCGTGGGATCCTTGAAAAAACCCTTCAGTAAGACATCCCGATTGGCGCGCAAAATGCCTTTGCCGTCCAATTCCATCGTAAGAAAATCATTCAGCTTTATGTCCATGACGCGAACCCTTCCTCTAGATAGCACACTTCTGATCGTGGTAGTTAGGGTAAATCCTTCTCGGTGTTCCCGCGCTGCCCTTTCTCCTGCCTCACGGCTTTCTTCTCTCAGTACCTGAGTGAGAACTCCGTTTAGTTTTCCCCTTGCAAGTGGAGTGACCGTATCCTTTCCTTCATAGTCCCTCCATTGCTCGAGAAAGAGCACACCCTCGTCATGAAGCCTGTGTACATCTTCTTCCAAATCCATTTCATCCCTCACAGCCCTCTCCATCCTCGCATAAGCATCGGTTATCTGTATTTCGCCCAATACTCCCGCATCGTGGATATGCCTCGCCGGATCCTTAAAAAACTCCTCCAGCAAGACACACTCATTGGTAGCCACAACGCCCCTGCCGCCAAATCTCAGCAGAAGAAAATCGTTAAGCTTCATTTCCTTGTAGCGAAATTCCCCTTTGAACAGTACTTCTTCGATCGTGGTGGAAATGGTAAATTTCATTTCTTGCAGTCGTCTTTGCCTTTCTTCTTCCTCCCGCCTTAGCCTTTCCATTGCCTCAAGCCGTTCTGTTTTCTGTATCTGAGTGAGGGCTGCGTTTAGTTTTCCCCTTGCAAGTGGAGTGACCGTATCCTTTCCTTCATATTCCCTCCATTGCTCGAGAGAGAACACACCCTCGTGATGAAGCTTGTACACCTGGTACGCAGTTAAGTTAAGAATTCTTCTAAGAAGCTGCTGGTCTTGTACGTAATCATCCGGCTCCTGAACAAACGCCTCCATAACGACGTTCTCATTTCTTCTCACAACGCCCCTGCCGCCCAAGTTGCTCCGAAGGAAATCGTTCAGCTTCATTTCGGTCCTGTTAGTGCTTCCCTCCAGCAGAATATCCTCCACTCTGCTGCTCATGGTCCACTGTGGTCGCCGCTCCTCCACTCTTATTTGAGTCGCGGCGGGTTGGTCTGTCTCACCCTCAGACTCCGACCTCGCTCTCCTCCGAGGACCTCCTTGCGGCACAGCAGACGCTCGACTCCTGGCATTGCCACCTTGCACTCTATTGCGCTTTGGAGGCATTGTTTCTCCTTTTTTTATTGGTTGGATTGAGTTAAAGCTGATTACTGAACAACAAACGAGAGAGGAATAAAAAAGAAAATAGTCACAGAAATGACTGGCAGCCACAGCAAGAGCCATAAGCACGGTGTGACGGCACTGTACTCGATGCACAGGTACCACCGCAACGACGGCGAGTGGGTGCCATCCACCCAGCACAGTGTTGATGAGAGCAAACAACAACAACGTGGTGCGCACGGCGGGTTCGTCCACGCATACCGCTCGCCACGGTCCCGCACCCCTGTGGCACCGCCGTCACCGCGCACACTCTGCAAGAGGACGTGCGGGCATATCGCCCCTGACACACACAAACACACAAAAGTGGGAGGAGAATTCGGTGCAGCCACGGCCACACGCAAGGACTCCAAATCATACACACGCCACAACAGCGATGCATCGCTGTAATCTTTCACAGGGAAAATATATGTATATATGTATATATTTTTAATCGAAAATTTCTGCAATTTGCACAGTACAAAAGAGTGCCGTCACGCTGCCTTTCATATTGCATTTGTCATCTACATTCCCAATGCATAGCACCACAGATATTGCCCCTCCATGGTGAGAGCAAATGCCTTGTTTTGATTTCACCGCGCAGCCATCCGCCTGGGTGGGAAAAAGAGTAAAATCAGGCGTCCGTCCACCTGGAGGGAGGAAAAACTCCACCGCGGTGTCCTCCACGACGCAAACACTCCGCGTCCAGTGCCCGGTGTCGTGTGCGGGCTCCGCGAGGAGGTTTTGGGCACGCCACTGTGCCACATGGTGTGACCCCTCGAAACGTAACAGCGGACGTGTCTCCTTCCGGTCGCACTCGTGGCGGTGGCGGCATCCGCTGCCTCGCTGCGTACTGGTGGCGTCGACTACGATGCTGCAGTGTGATAGAGGATGTCCGGCAGGAGCGGTGCTGCGTTGGGTGGGCAGTGCCCTCCGCGGCGAGACACACAGCGCGACCCTTGACCGCTGCGCTCACGCACCTCCCTCCACTCCTCTCCCTCCATCCGGCAACCGCACAGCCGCCGGCACATTGTCCCCGAAACAACACACACGTAAAAACGTGGCAGCATATCTCTCGATAGAACAGAGTGACAGCTACACGCTGCAGCCATCGTGCCGACAAGTCCGACGCGGCCGCGCCCACACCCACAACAGCAGACAAAAAAAAAGAACTTCCACTCCGTGCCACGTCCTCGTGCGTGATGGTGCGGCATTTCAGAGCAATACAGCTACACGCCGTGCAGCATTCCCACAGGGGATGAGAGCCACGGCGCACTCTCAATGCATCTTCATTTTTCATTTCCGCGGAATGCAGCAGCTGCCAGCACCGAGTGCACGAGAAGCATCAAGCTGCACTGCAACATTTACGCCGTGCGGTTGTGTGTCTGCAGACACGCAAAGAGAAAAAAAAAGAGCCACGCACGTGGAGGAACAAAAAAAAAACGCAGCAGAGGTGCAAGACAGACAAAGAGAAAAAAAAGAAGGCAGCCAAAGCTCAAGATGGCACGGCAGCCCAACATGCGGCAACCCACAATACGCCTGCAGAAACAAAAAATAAAAACTTAAAATAAAAAACAAGAACACATTAAAACGCAAAGAACAGTCCCATTGAAGAAGTTTTTCACGCTCACAAAAAAAAAAATAATAATAACACAGTGACGCGGAAAAACAAAGAAAACACGTGTATATTCTTCCCGCAAAAGTAAAAATATATTTGCGTCAGCCGTTCAACCTACTGGTGTCCACACAACACCCACATTTCATTGGGACGTTCACTGCGTTGCTGCACATCTTTAATCCCTTCTTCATCACACCATCGTCGTGGCGCTCAATGCCGACTGCACGTGTCATCAACATACGGAAACATTAAAGAAATCCCGTCAATCTCAATATATTCCACTATATAAAAAAAAACAAGCATATAGAATAAAGCAAAAACGAATACCTCGCGGTGCTGTCCCGGGAGGGAGAGCACGCTTTTAAATAAAGAATTGCACAGGCGGAAAAAGCATATTCAAACCAAAAATAAAATATATAAAGTAAAAGGTACGTCCAAGCAAAACGTCAATTATTTCAGAGGGGTTCGTGGAGAGGTACATATTGCTCCCACTGGAAGCAGGGGTCCCGCCGCGTTACGCCCCGTAGAGGGCTGCAAAGGCAAAGCCGCACAGCCCCAGCAGCAGCACCCGCAACGCGCCCCCATGCGTAGAGCCTTTGCTCTTCGTGACCAGTTTTAGTTCATCTTCACTCAGTGGGCGATTGTACAGAAAGAAGCTCGTCAACGTCGCATTGCTGCCGCTGCCTCCCTCGTCGCCCCCAATGTAGAAGAATGAGACTTCAGCCCCCCGCGTCTCAGGTGTTCGTATCGTCTCTGGGCTTCCCACAATCACACCATCCACGTACACAGAGCCCCTGTGGCCGTCCTGCAGCATGAGTGCCGCTTGGTATTCTTTCCCCGGTTCCCAATTGCTGCCCGATGCTGTTTTTTATTCCGTAAAACACTGTCTCCCACCTACTGCCCGCGTTGTGCGACAGCCCAATGAAGTTCGTGCTGACGGGTGCATCCAGACCCGCACCCGGTAGAGGAGTGCTCAACTTCGGAAAATTTTGGGTGATCGCCGTCGCCACAATAGTGAAATCGCAGCTTACAAGGGTGTGCGGCCCATTATGCTCCCGGCTGCTCACGGGCGACGTTGTCCCAGACCCAAGCCCGTGAATTCAAACCCATCTTTGACCTTCATTGTATTCTTCGTCACAATTGCATTCACGCAAAGGTAATCGTCGATCCACGTGTCACCACCGGACAACGCGTTGGAAAAAAAATCCAACCAGAGCCGCCGTGGGTGTGAACAACTCAGAGAAGGAGGAATCCAGCTGTGCCAAACTCTTCAAGACGTAATTGATCATCTGTACCCTCTCCGTTAGTGGGACAAGTGAAATGGTGTTGCTTGCTTTAATAATCCCATCCTGTAAAAGGTACAACGCACCATCCGAGTACAGCAGGGTGTGGAAAAGTTCCAAGTTATTATCCATGGCAACAGTTCCAAAAGAAAACGTGCGGTTGTTTTCCGTGACCCAAAGATGGAACACATTTTCCTTTTTCCCCCCCGAGAAGTACCTTTCCAAGTGTACAGCATCACCTTCACTCCCTCAATGTTCGCGGTGATAGGGGCTTCCACAGGCAAATTGTCTTCCCGAAAGACTCCCAATCGTGAATTGGTCCAAACGCCTGAGAGTGTCCCAATGGCCTTCGTCCACGTTGCCCCCATGTCACGCGACTCAAACAAACTCTGGTCATCTTTACACTGAACGATCATGAAAATTTGTCTCCTATTTCATTCGGTGATGCTGGGGTTAAAGCATGCCGCAGGAGAAATGCCCTCTGGGAACACCCAGTTGTTGCCGTTGTCCGTCGAATAAGTGATCCTGGAGAAAGGTTGATTTTCCCCATTCCTCGCCCTCAGGGTAAACACAAGTGTGCCACCCTGCATCACAATGCCTGAGCCACCACCACCCTCAAAATCCGACAGGTTGCTTCTAATCCTTTGGGGGATGTGCCGTGAAAGCGACTTTGGTTCAGCCCAGTCGATCAATTTACTTTGCATGTCTTCATTGGAGTGCGTGGCATCACCCTCAACAAGTTGAATATCCCAGCCATCCGTATTCTAGCGACCATCATTTTTTTCACATATTGTAGCTCTCCACAAGTAGAAGCACTTTATTGTCCTTTGCAATCGCTGTGGGGTTGCAAGCAACACCAAAAAGATCCTCTTCATTCACTGTACTAAACAGTGTGCGTACCCTCCATTTATCCTTATTGTTCTCGGCGGCAATTAACGGCCACGTCTCCGCGGCGTTGATGTACCCCGCCACAATATCAGAAGGAAATACATTCAATCTATAGTGAGAGCCTTTATACTCGGTGTGACCTTCAGCAAATGCAATCGTCACTCCTCCAGCACGGACAAGAGAAGGCGCAGCAAATGAATCCCTCATTCCACTTTTGCCAGAACCACTTTTTGGTTCCACCTGCGTCTTCATCGGCACATAAATGTCAACCGGTTGTGGCATTCGCACGTCCCTTGACTTACCGCCCTTCTGCGTTAGCAGCTCCACATCCGCAGCATGACATCACGACTAGGAGCAGCACCGAGGAAGTAAACACAAGCCGGGACATGTTGGGCCTCTGCTGCTCACTCTCTTTTCCTTCCCTCCTCCTTCCGCTGGATCCGGTCACGCAGCAACGGTTGTGTGTGCGGGGTGCCTTCACTGCAACAACACGTGAGAGCATATAAATATGTGTGTGTGGGTGGTGTGTGTGCTGTTGGTCCTTCAGAGCCCTCGAATCTCACAGTAGCGTTTAGAGCTTGTTTTCCTTCTTTCCTAACGTCTGTGTTCAGGAAGTGGAGAGGAGGAAAGCAGCGGCAATAACATCAGTCACTTCAGTGGAAACCGGAGCAAGGCACCCACGCGGAGAGCTGGACACAAGCCAATCAGGAAGGAACAGCGGGGAAGACCATCGCCCACAGAAAAGAGCAGCAACACGGCAAGTCACGGCGGGCCGTCGGTGTGTGCGGGCCAGCCCTCACGCGGTGCAACACGCCACACCCAACAGGGAATGACAGACAGACAGGCGGAGGGAAATGAATGGATGCCGTCAAGAGGCACTCACAATCAACGTGGCCCGTGAGCATGCGGCCACTCTACGCAGGAACACAGGATGAGAGGGTGACAGGAGAAAAGCAAGAAGCACCATAACACACGCGGAAGAAGCAAACGACAGGCGGGAAAAAGCACCGCCAAGGCCCTCGCCCTGGCCGGCAACTCCACACCAGCCCTCACACACACACACCATCGCAGTGCTGTCAGTCCGCGGGTGAGAAGATTCGGCCCTCCACACAACAAACGCACACACCGCCAGCAGTCAACCACCAATGGACGAGGAAGAGAAGCGACACACCGCCACCGCCTCCAAGCTCCATCCCACGGCCAACGGCATACGGCCACAGCCCGCAGCCAACACACAGCGCACACGAAGCCAGCAATCACCCAAAGAGCCACACGCGGAAGCGGATCCTCATCCATCCACGACGCGGCGCCTCACTCCATGCGGTCACACGGAGTGCACTGTTCCCTCAATAGAACTTATTCGTCGTCCATCCCCTAAAGATACTTCTTTTAATGATGGGCCTTAGAACACAATAGAAGAAAATGGACAATGCAGTAGTACTGCGACAGCGCCAAACACAATGATTCCCTCATATCGGGCAATTCTCCAATTATGCCTCGTGTGCACACACAATCAACATACCATATGAAAACCACCCAATGTTTTTCACCAGAAATCAAACAACCCCTTTCCCTCCCCAATTTCTTCTGTCACTGTTATGTTCGATAGCGTTGGACAGTTCTGAAATCTGTGTGATATACTGCCGTCTGGTGCTGGTGCACCCGCACTGTATGCACACACAAAAATATCCAAAAATATATAAATCCCACAACATTTTTTTTACCAGAAATCAAAAACTACCCCTTTCCCTCCCCCAATTCTTTCTCCTACTTCGTTTTTTTTTTCTTTTTTTTGCACACTTCGGAGAGCTTCGTCTCTTCTAAAGTCTCTGGATGGTATTGACACTTGGTACTGGCGCACCTTTTCGTTCCAGAACGCCGCAATCTCTTTTTCCTCCTCGCTCAAATTATTGGCATTGACGGCATCACACCTCTGCCAGTCAGTCATCGGCATGTTGTCTGCGTGCTGCACATAAATAATCTCCCACGATACGTCTCGGGATAATTCCTCCCAACCATTAAAATACGCCGCCAGGCACTCAGTGAACTGCCTCACAGTGCTGGCGGTGGTGTGGCGCCCACCCGCCGTAGCCATCCGCAGCCCAACCAGCGTCATTGGATTGGACACCAAGAAACAAAAGGCGTCCTCCAGCGGAAAGTTTTGGACCGCCGGTATGTACAGCACCCCGTACTCCATCGAAATCCTCGTGACACCGCCTTCCAGTTTCCTTAATCCAACGGTGCGAGTGGGGTATCCTTGATGGTTTATTTTCAGCACTGAATCCTGTGCTTCATCACGTTCTGGTGACCTCAGCTCATTGAGTCCCTTTACTAATGCACTGACAAGCTCCCCATACATGAATGCGCGCAAACCTAATTGTTCCAGAGTTCGCGAAGCAAGAGCACCACGCGATCCCAATATTAGCAACAAAATATCCTTCGCACCAATTGCCTTTGCCAAACAGTCCGCAGTTCGAGACCCGATATCAGCACATATCGATGCATTGAGAAATACCTCAGCACCTTCATCTGTTCTTGCCCGGACGATCTTCACAATTTTGTGACACGGATCCTCAGAATACGATAGCTTACTTCCCCGTGAAAAGTACTCTTTCACAGTTACCTCGTTGATCGATTGCAATGCAAACCTCACCGCTCCACAGCGTTCCGTAAACGCCCCCTCATCAAAGATGTGACGTGGAATCGGTCCCAAAAGATACATGTGTTTTTCGACCATCTTCCAGTATTCCGCTTGTTTCTCTTTAGTCTCATCACGCGTTATCCAGGCGCACATCGCGTTCACATCCATCTCGTCGGGGCAATTCACGATGATTCACGCGGCTTGTAGTTGCTTCGCCCACTCATCATAGTTGGTTACCTTTGGCAATGACACCGCAATCATGCCCCATCCAGAAGTAGGCGCAAAATGTCTCGGTGGCGGCGTTCCCTCCTTTGCCACATCGTAGATAATATACACATTCCTCCCATGCCCCCTCAAACTTCTCAACTCCGAGATGCACATGTCCTCATCGCTCTATCTTGTCACCGCTCTGGTGGTATTGTCAAACACGTACGCATCTCCTCCACCAAAACAGTGGACTACCACTTGGAGTTTCTCGACATCGCAGTGCAGCAGCTGGTAGAGGAGGTACGAGCCGGCATTCATCGACTTCCCGATCCCGGGCGTCCCAACCAACACACGTCGCTCGGGCTTAAAGTCGGTCCCGCCGTGAGGGCTGAACCACGCGGTTAGATCGCCCTTGACGATCTGCCACACTCGCTCCACCTCACAGTTTACAAAAACATCCTTAGGAAGATCCTGTGTCGTATTCCACGAGTACGGCCATCCCTTCTCCGAGGCAAGCACCATCAACACAGAAGGTGCTGCACCGAATTGCTGCACAGCGTCATTCTTTTCTAAATTTTCGCCAACTTTCTTGTACGTCCATGAATGCGGTGGTTTCCCCTCCCTCACATCAATTACCGTCCCCTAGTCGCCAGAAACTTCCACGACATGGTGCCACCTCACATTGTACACAGGGTTGCCAAAGGAAAAAAGAAAAAAATGTGCCTCTTTCAAAATAAAAACTCAACCAAAAATGATTATTGTAAAAGTAAAAAAAAAAATGTTGCCAAAGCTTTTGCGGCTTCGTGAATAAAATGGCGGTAAAATAAAAGCCGCATTTAATTAAAAAGAAATGGGAAAATGATACATATATGCCTTGTTTCAATTAAGTAAAAAAATTGCTTATCTTCCCGCTGCAGTATTGCTGGACCAAGAGCAGCTCCACCCAAAGTATATTTCCGCATGCCCAAAGAGATATAAGATTTCTTTTGTTTTCCCCACGCAAAACCCTTTTTTTTTTTTTTTTTTTTTTTTTTTTTAGTTTCCCCTTTGATATACTACTATTTTCTCAAAGGACTGAGAAGCCAATCTGGATCAATTACTTTTCGGGGTGAGCAAAGGGCTCCAAACCGTCGAAAACGAGCTTCTCCATCGCAAGTAACTAATTTAACAAACAAATTACTCAATTGAGTCAAGCCGTCCCTCGTCATTTGGGGGGAAGATTTCAACTTAGAAAACCATGTTGTGTGATTCATCAATTCTGGCATTAGAGCAGCCCAACTCCTTTGACCGCCAGGAAGATGAATAACTGCAGGGTGGGCCACGACCTCGCCGTAAGGAATTTGAAAAAAATTGTGATGGTAATCAAGGTTCAGAATACCGTACGGTATGCGAAAATCAAGAGACACATTAGTAGTTCGTGTTAGGCTCCATACATACAACAGCGCCCAGATGCTCTGGTCACACCACCACTGGTCGGTTAATCCCAAAACCTTCTTATATGCCTTCAGTGCCTCTCGAATGGCCCACACCCGCCCTACCATTCCTCCGGCATTAAGGAAGAGGCCTTTCGCTGATGTGAAAGGCACCATGCCCTGATCTGCAGAGGCATTCATAGCTTCCCAAACTTTACTGTAGTACCAAACACACTTTCTAGCACGCTTTTGTGGTCCAGAAGAGATCAAAATTTTCATCAGTGGCGCAAAACATAGACTTTCAGAAGAAAACAACAAGGGGGCTTTCGCCTCCCCCCGATGCACCGCCGTGACGTTGAAGACGGCTGCGGTAGGTGCTGTTGCTTCCAAGAAACGATCCACAGCTTGTTTTACTTGGAAAGATCCAGTAATAAAAGTGTCACCACCATCAAACGCCACCACCACGTCTTCATCGCGCAGACCCTCATTATCAATGTAGTCGAGAATCCACAATGGTCTCTTCGCGTGATTGTATCGTTTTCCAAACCCTATCGATACCACAGACACTTCCGACAGAAGCGAACTCAGCAGCATCCGACACCATCCGGGAGATTTTCGTGTCTGAATAACAAGAAAGACAACCCGTGGTCTTTCTGACTCAGATTCGGCCTTAACAAACTGCACATCATCTTTTACCAACGTTTCTGAAAAGATGAGAGAAGAATCATTTTCCCAGTTGCTCGCAGCTATCAGCAATGCCAACACCAAAAAAAACTGCAGCAACAAAAACGCCCTTTTGAAAGTTTGATTCATCAGAATAAAATAAATTACGCGACGGCGCATTTAAAAAAATTTTTTAAGGTGTTACGGTGTTCTACTGAAGAGACAAACTTGGCAAAAAGGGAATTATAAACAAATAGTGCCAATGCCTTTTAAAAATAAGATGTCCAAAAACTAAATAAAGACAAAAAGGGAAAAAGGTAAAAATGCAGTGACGCGACTACACTGAAAAAAAAAACGGCAATAAAATGGATTGCAGGCGCCCTCACGTCGACGCGCACACCACATCCGAGTGGGCTGGGAGCACAGATCGAACCGCTCGGAAACACACGCATCAAATCCGTAAAACAAAGCCGCGTTGAATCGACAGGAACTCCCCGCCCAAAACAAATTTAAAAAGTAGCGTTTTTCAAGGGGGAATCCGCTTTTCCGACGGCGGCACGGACGCCTCGCAGGAATTTCTTGCAAATCTCCCTTCGCAGGTCCGCAAGAAAACGCAGCGGAATATAAAGAGAGCGCAAAGACGCAAGAAAAATAATCCTCCTAACCGACCAGGTGGCAGGCCGCCCTCGCGCAATTAAAAAAAACACAACTTCACTCCGGTCATGTGGTGGTGGTCGTCTCGCAACTATTTTTTTTCCTTCTCGTCGCAGTGCACATCCCCCTCCCACAAATCATTTGTTCGGGCCATGTTCCTGCGGCCAAACATCGCGCTGCTGGATCCCGCGGCAGAGTCCTCGGCACAGAAGTGAGGGGAGGAAGAGGGACCGCAGAAGGTGCGAGCAAATCCGAATTCGGTGGCGGTCGCTGCAGTGAGGATTGACGTCCCACGCGGTGTCCCTTTTCTAGGTCCGGTCCTCACCGTGCCATGCTCTCAGCGTGCGGTGCGCCGGCCGCGCCGAACATCCACACTTGCTTGCGTCTCACCGTCGCTCCCAGCCCCGTTCGTTGACTGCATCAGGGATGTCGCCATCCGGAGAAGGGCATAAGGACGTTGCATCCAACAAAACCTCAGAGGCACCCGGTGGGCCAACGACGACCGTCACTGCGGGATGTGCGGCCCTTCCGCTGCTCACCTCAAATCGCACTTCTACGCCTCCTCGAGCAGCAGCAGCATCATAAATACACCGGTCCACTAGAGGCCGTCACCAGCCATTGCAGGAAGACCACTGTGCCTCGGTGCTATGAAACCCGAATTGCATTGACGGGCCACTTCGGACAATCCCGTCGCATCCTCCCGCATTATGCGGAAACACATCCGTCGTGCATGTGTCCACCGCAGACAAATGAATCTGGTCCAAATATCCTCCAAATGGAATTCCCGTTTCCTCAAGCAATTCCTTCCCGTCATATAGAGATTCCAATAGAGACTCCTTCCACACTTCCTCATGCGCAAACACAATAAATAATTTCTCTCCTTTTTTTTATGTGTCATAAAAAAGCACTACTCAAATTAAATGTAAAGACTCTGGACATACAACATTAGCACACATTGTTTAAGCGCAAGGTTGAGTAGTCGGATCCATTTCCGTACAGAAGTTCACCAGCAACTAATGAGTCGTTCATGCCACTTTCCGGATGAAAGGAAGCGTCGTGATACCACCTTTCCCTAAATCACCTTCCGTGCATACCTTTTTCACTCCGTCCTTTGGGAGAGGGGAAAAATGGATATTACACTCACTAAAAATGCGACAGCAGGGGGTTTGTTTGGTTTTGATTGCTCTCCGAACGGCTGCCGCCGCCCCACCTACCCGCCAAAAATCAGCCAAATAATAAGTTAAAATCAACGGATGATAAATCCCTGAATACGCAAGAGTATGCGTCACAACTCACATCATGGTTTGGTTCCCACGGTCAATGAGAATCACCTGCACATGGTCGGAAAAGTGGACCTTCTTTGTTCTTGGTCTTTGTGTTGCTGACTTTGCCGGTTTTCTAGTTGCACGGGGCGTTTGGCAAAACCAAAACTTTAACGGATGAACTTCGACAGCGTTGCAGCAAAAAACGGACCTTTTCGCACGTCGCTTTCGTTTCTTTCCCTTGTTGTGGGCGGGTGCTATGGAGTGAAGTAGGATATCCCAAAAGCACGATATGGCACGCGCACCATCCGCCATCTTCTGCTCTTCTCCAAAACGCCCAGCCAAGAGCGGAGAAAAAAAATGAAAAATACGGAGATAGAAATTTAAAAAAAAAAATGCTTTGAAAGGAGTAAAGTAGCAAGACGGCCCAGCACAGAGCTGCGGCATGTTTGCATCTAGTGTCAAACAAAAATAAGAATAAAATTTCAAAAAATGAAACTTAATGTCGCTCTGGACAGAAATGGAACCGGGAAGCCCAAAATAATGGGTCACCCGCCAGCGCATCTTGAGGGTCAAGATACCGATAGTGTAACTCCTCGCTCGCGGCAATGTTTTTTGCGGCCCTCACAAGAACATAAAAGGGGCAATGATCCACGCTGATATCATCTTCAAAGACCTGGGGAAATGTCTTGGACCGTCGCAACAAGGTCCTGAGAGAATGCATTGTGTCCACGTACACTGCCACATTCGGTTCATCGTCATCGTGATTGATGAGATCCACAAATGGTACAAACGCTGGACCGCCAAACACCTCGTTCGAGCGAGGTACATCCACACAGCGGCTGCTGCATATGCCATGTGCGAGGCTCATGACTTCAACTGGTATATTCCAACCCAATTTTGACATGTCTTCGCAAAGAACGCCTATAATTGAATTGTTAAGAATTTTGATGATTTCTATCTTTGCGTGCGCCGACCTACCCAATCTGCGCTGGGTATCAGCGTCAATTTCCTGTTCGATGGAAATCCAGTGCAGATAGCTATTGAGAGAGCATTCCTCAAGCAGCAAAACAAGTGCACAAAACACGGTGGTGACAGCACTTAACTTGGGGTACTCCACCTGAACACCGTCGACTGCCACCGTGTATGATGATACGCCGTCCATAAGCGTCGGGCCCCACGGCGACGCAGCCGCGATGTTTGCCGCAATGCAGTGAAAAAAGGGAACGAAGCACAATAATTCGCCCTCATCCAAGCCAACAGAGTTTGCATCACAAAAAATTCCGTAAACATCTTTCGCGCGACTGACTTCGCGCTGCAGCGCAGGGTGCACTGCCACCCCCAGCCGCCTAAGAAGATGACGCCACATCAAAGGCGCAAGCACAGAGAAAAGGAAACAACGCTGAAATGCACAAAAAAAATGTCAAAAAAAAAAAGAAAAAAAGAAGCAGCTATAACAGAGTCAAAACCTTTTAAAACGTCTTCCCACGTAATAACTAAAACATGACAAAGTTTTTTGCCTTGTTGTGTGTGTTTGTGTGTGCTTTCACAATGAAACCACATATACACAAAAAAGGCAAAATGCAACGACACCCGTGTGTCAATCCTTATCCTTCTCAGAAGTTAAATGTGAAGCATTCGTAGGAGCGGAGGTTTGAAAAGCAGCTCGCGCCTTCTCAGCACGTTCACGCTGACGCGCTTCAATTGCATCAAACTTTGAAAAGAGTGCCGATTGCGCTTGAAGAGATGCCCCGCGGAGATTTACTTCTCCCTTGCGGTCATCCACCTCGTATCCCGCTATGCGATAGCGTTGCGCCATCTCTCGCTCCCTATCAAAGGAAACACGCATGTCTTCCGTAAGTTTCTGATAATAGGTCTTAAGTTCTACCTCTTTTGAGGCCAAGGCTACTTTTGCTTCTTGTTCTTCTTGCGCATGCTGCAGACGCATCCTCTGCTCGCGTTCTCCAAGTTCTCTTTCTCTCCGAGCAATATCCATCAAAAGATGCTGCTCCCGCTCATTGTGTCGCTGCTCCAACAGATTCATCTCATTTCGATATTGATCAAACCATCGTTCCTTGTCCTGTTCGATGCGTAAAACATTTGCCTGGTTATCTTTTTCCTCCTTTTCCTTCAATAATTTCATTTGTTTCAGAACTTCATTCTGTTGCTGGTGCTCAAATTCCATTACGCCCTGCCAGAATTTTGACAGCTGTTCCTCACGCTCCTTCATTTTTTTGATCATCACCTGCTGAATATTCGTTACTGCGTCTTTGAACCCCCGCAATATGTCCTTCTCACGCTCGTCATAGTAGTGGATGATATCCCTTCGATTTTCCTCAAAGACTGTGTATCGCTCCTGCAAGGCGCATTCCTGTTCCCGATTGGACTCACTTAGCCGCCGTCGAAGATCCCTCACCATCTCTGTGGCATGCTCCAAAGAAGCTTCAAGCTCCTTGATACGTATTTCTGCCATCATTCGACCTGCCTCCGCTACCGTCGCGCGGTCGTTCACATGCGCAACTCGCTGCTCAGCCTCTCGAAGCCGCATGCTAAGGCTGTAATTCGCATTCTCAAATTCTATGAGCTGTTGAGACTTCTTTGCAAGCAGACCTTTAACATTTTCGTTGGTAGATTGGAGGTCTTTATATTCGAATGAAAGCGCATCCAAAGCTTTACGCTGTTGGTTAATCATAGTCTCGGAGGCATCGCGATACGACGCCGCCTCCTGCTCGTGTGTGAGTTGAAGCTTCACCACCTGATCGTAAAAGGATGACATGCGAGAGACGGACTCTTCGGTTTTCCTCCTCAACTCCAGGAATGCATCCCAGACTACAGTATCATCGCTTGTTTTTAAGTGGTCCTTCTTACTCCCGCACTTTGGGCAGGGCATACATTTCACCTCTGGAGGGTTGCCCGGAGACCTCACGCGCAGCGGTGATAAAGAAAAATTTATCTCAGGCATCTCAGGCATCTCAGGCATCCTCCCTCCTGCATCCACAATAACTTGAGATGTGGGCGGTAAACATGGTGGCTGCAGAGGTAATTGCTGCGTCACGGTCTCCGCCTGTTGCGGTGGCTGTGGCACGGCATCCACAACAGATGTTGGATTATAAAACGGCGCCGTGACGGGGTGCGTTTCCACCGAGAACACAGATGTTGTTGGAAGACTTGCGTGCGCCTGCTTTTGCCTCGGCTGAGAGGCCCCTGTCTGCACCCTTTCACCCTCATTCGCTACCCCATCCCTGCCCCGCGGGTCTGTGCCCCAAGGGCTCGGGGGTGGCTGCCATCCGCCTCCCCGCTCCCGCCGTTCCGGATTTGTCGGCACCGTCCCCTGCACCTCATCATCGCTGTCAAAGAGGGCGTGCATGACTCCCGCTTGTGTCCCAGCCCCCCACACCACCCGGGTCGCTCACGTGCGTGAAAGCAAAAGAGAAAAAAGGAGTGGGCACGTAAAGATGTGCGCAAAAAAAGGAAAAAAGCTCATAAAAATGCAGAATTGGAAAGATTAAGCCAAAAACTTTTCTTCAGGCAGCATTTCCTCGCGCATTCTTTATTTATTTTCTTACTTCAATTCAAATTTATCACTCCCCTTCCCGGGCTTCTCTTCTTTCATTTACTCTTTTCTTCGTTTAACAAATACAAAAACATTTATTCGATATCATTTTTTTGTCTTGGCGCAAACCAAATTTGCCCATGATGTAAGACCGGGAGGCTTGGCCCCTTTTGAGGCCGAGTTGCCCAAGTGGGATGGAAGAAAAAATTCAAACGGGGGCGTAACACAACGGAGGTGACGATACGCCCGTTGCTGCCCTGACGGGTGAGTAAAATACACCTTGATGCGTTTCTTGCCATTTGCAATGGTCTCCTCCGCTCCACAGACAAATTCACCAGCAAAGTCCTGCAGTGCACGAGACACAACAATGGCGTTCACGTTCTCGCCATCCATGAGGATGACACGCCCGCAAACAACCTCTTTCCGGTCACAGATCTCATTAATAAAAGTTAATGGATTATTCCTCTCCGGATCCGCAAGGGCGTCACTAAGCAATGGAACCGGAATAGAAGTTCTTGTTGTCTTTGTAAGAAGGCATGATCGATTGGGTCCAGCATCAACAGCCTCGGAGTGAATATGGTAATATTGACAGAGGGAATGGATGGCCGCACGTTTCTCTGGGGACATCGGCTTCAACGACGACAATGTAACGTTGCTCAACACAAAACGCTCTAACTCCTCTTCAATTGTTCGAATCCAGGTCAGATGTTTGCTTCCAAAATCCCACAAGAATAAAGAATACTTTACTGTTGTCGTTGGCGCCGACGAAGGGGGTATTTTACTGAGACCGGCCAATACTTCAAGTCGCTGTTCAAATAGACAATTTGCGTTGCATTCTACATTCATTTTCTCACCTGAGTGCTCATGCACGTACAACAGTAATTTCTTGCATGTAAAATGTTGAGTGTTCCGCCCACACTGACAACGACACTCCACAGTCTCCAAACACTGCGGACACTTTTTCGAGGGGTGGCATTTTGCCCTACAGGCATGCCCACACTCAGCATGAACCTTCCCGCAGGGCTGTAGGCAAGGGTGACGCTCATCGACACACAAACCAGGATGGCAAACACGGGAACACTCATGACCACAAGACAACATTTTACCACATTTAGAACTGCAACAAACAAAAGAGGCACTGCAAGAAACATTCTTCAACAAGGTATGCCCCCCAGCACATAGTTTCTCCACAGGAAAAACACATGGAGGACAATCACCGTAGTGGCAATCGTGTTTTACTGGTGGATGATTGCAAGAAAGTGTAAGAGTGCAGGGTCGAGTGCATTTGGGTGGGGATGTTCCACAAGGCTGAGGCGGCATCAGAACTTCCGCCCCGCAGCGACAAACCAAGCGCTCCGAAACCACATGAACACACGAAGGACACATCCCACGATGGCACAGCTCCAGACAGGCATGGCCACACGGAAGTTTCCTATTGCATGTCCTGTTACACTGGTGCACAACACTATTGTATTGTTTGCGGTATGAGCAGCAAGTAACTCGACATTCATGCTTTCCACATGATAACTTTGTCTTGCAGACTATATTGCAACGAAATTCATCTTGTTTTGCACAAGGCACCAACTGTTGTGTGGCTCTGCAGACACATTTGGTCAGGACACGTTTCTCACATGGATTGCATTCGCCCTCATGACACAATGCCTGGCAAGTGTGACGTTGGCAGTCTAGTACACGTCCACAAACGTTACCACATGTAGGAATAGGGTCACTGCAATGCTTTCTCGTGACTGTTAAGGGCACTAAGCCGCAAGGGCATGTCACGATGATAGAAGGATCCCTGTCGCATGGGGGACAATTACCCGAATGACATATCAAGCCACAAAAGTGAACACCACAACGCAATGTTTTACCACACACCCTCCCGCACGAAAATGATGAAAAACCGCAGGGGAGTTCTCTTGTTTCCAACCCGCAGTAACACGTAGCCAAAGATTTTTCAGTACATGGTTCACAGGCCCCAATATGACACTTAGCTTTGCATTTGTGTATTAGACAATTGAGTGTCTTCAGGCATGTGTTATCGCACAATTTCTGTGGATCTGGCTGGCCACATCGCCAAGTATATGTTGTCGCCCCACAAGGACACGATTTTGGACCAGTAAAAGAAGAACATTCAGGGCATGGTCCAGGATGACACTGCACTGGACACGGGTGATGGCACAAGTGTCGTGTCTTGCCGCATGTCTGACCACAACTGTGTGGTGTAATATGCGGATCGTACGGTGGATCTCGCAACTTTCCACAAAAGCAATAATACTTCGATACAGGCTCTTGCGTTGCCTGACAATGTGGACAACGAAATGAGGTACCAATCCCACTTTCGTTCTGTTTTGCCCATTTTTTTATGCAGTAAAGATGAAAAATACGGAAGCAGTCATTGCATGACCAAACAGCAACGTCATGACGGATATTGCACAAACAGCTGGCACATTCGTAGCGCAAAAGAAGTAACTGCTCGATGATTTGCTTACTGCGGTCGGGAAGCACTCCAGAAGTATTCTCGTGGAACTTGTCTGCTCCCTCCAGACTCAAAAGCATTACTTATTAAAATAATAAGAGTAACCAGAAAACGATTGACCTGTATAAATGGATATATGCATGAGCCGAGCAGACAATCCAATTCTGCTTTTCTCTCAGGAATCCCAGCTATTACCGCTTCCTTTGAAGGGCGGAGTACACGGCCCTCAGTAATCGCCCCGGCGTGCTCCAAGTGCCGCATCGAAACAGGTACACACACAGACACAGGGAAAAAAAAAAAGAAAGGAAAAAGAAAAATTTCAAACATAATACCGCAACCACACCAAGCAAACAGGCAGCAAATCCATCAATTTATATGCATGCGAAGAAAAAAGGAGAGAAGAAAACACAAAAAAAAAAAATGGATAAAAGAATAATGACACGGACAAACAAACACACGCACGCAATTCCGCAAACCCTCTGCCCCCTCTCTCCCTCTTCTCGCGTCAATCCGTTGGCGATTCCTCCTCCATTTCGCGGCATCGTAGTTGATTTAACACCTGCAACATCTTTTCCCGCGCCGAAACTCTATCGGGTGCAGAACGCATCTCATCCACGCCGCGGAGCTCATTACTTTCTGTCAATAAATCCGACAACAGACGGCGAGAAGCATGAAATCCCGCGTGAAGAACATTGTGAAGCCTTCCGGCTCTTTTTGGTCCAAACCCTGGAAGGGAGGTCAAATCCTCAAGTGAAGCAGTGAGAAGCTCGGCAACGGAGCCATAGCGATGCGCGGCGCGAACAACGTCATTGCGCGTCATTAACTGAGGCGTTTGCGTGAAGGCCTCAATGAGTACTGGTATGGGCGCACTCTCTTTCTTGTTACTTAGTCGGTAATCCACGGAGCCCACAGAAAAAACAGCCAGACCCTCCAAATAGCTTGCACACTCCTCTTCTGTCCAACAAAGCATCACAGCGCAACGCAATTCCACGCTGCAGTGGAGATTGAGCCACGCCAACACATCTGGGCGTGGATCTGTCGAGTCCACCAGCAGTAAAAGAACAATGCGACGTCCAGCTGTGATGACCTGCGCATTGGCAAAAGAGATTCGCTGCGATACGGCTGCCCTGTATGATTCATCGCATAAACGGTTTAGGTCGTTTACGTACAAAACGCATGTTCTTCCGCAAACAAAGTCGCAAACGTCATTGTCCATCCCCTCCACTACATATCGGTGTCGTTGCATGAGGCGGATTATTTTCCCTCCTTTGCACGCCTCTGACACCATCACCGTGCCTCGTGGAAGTGGAGGCATTTTTCGTCTTAACTACAAAAAAAAAAAAAAAAAGAGAGAGAGACAGAAAGGGAAAAAGGGCAAAACAGCGGAGTGTGCATACATGTACATCTTTACGTATCCAGATTTGGTTGCCAAAGCACAAAAACATAAAAAGGAGGAAGCAGCCATGCATTCCCTGTTCTCCTAAAAAGAGAAAAGCCTAAATACGTATATATATGACTTTATGCTTCCTCTTTTTTCATAATTCGTAGAAATGGACGGAAATAAAGCCTTTAGCGTTTTTAACAGCGAATGGAAAAATAACAATTCATCCACAAGAAAAATAATATAAAATAAATAAATAAATAAATAAATAAATAATAATAGGGAATTATTGAGCCGCACAACCAACGCTTGGACCCTCATCCTCCTCCTTCGCTTCTTCCTCCAGCTCCCTGCGAAGGTGATCCAGCTCCTCTCTCGTCACATAACACACCTCTGCGTCATCGCACTGATGCAGATCCACACTTTTAGGTGGAGGAAGCGCCTTCCGCAAAGCATCCACCTGTGAAGACTCCAGTCTATTCGGAAAAGTGACATTAAATTTAATTACTAAGTCACCGTGCTGACCAGGACGCTGTCGCCGTGGCATGCCTTCCCCAAGCACAACTTTTACCTCCCCGGGCTGTGTGATCTCCCCTCTCTCACGCCGCACTATGAGCTCCCTACCGTCAAGATGCTTAAAAACAAACTGAAACCCACAAAGCGACTCCGCCAGTGTAATTGTGTGATTCATGTGAAGATCGTCCTCCTCACGCACAAAACGTTCATCCTTCATTTGTTCTAAGACAATGACAATATCGCCAGGCTCGCCCGTGTACGGATCGCAGCTTCCCTCTCCACGGAAAACAACTTCATCGTGATGACGCATGCCACGCTCCACGGGCACAGTCAAAAAAGATTCCACCTCCGTCGTTCTTTGGCCATGACACGCAGTGCAGACGTCTTTTGGATCCACCTTCAGTCCAGAGCCCCCGCATGCATCACAGGGTGCTGACATCTGTTGCATCATCATACCCATTTGGCGCACAATGAGCCGCGAGCCGTTTCCCCTACAACTCCGACAGACATTGTTTTTCCTGCTATTCGTGCCACGACCTTCACAATTTGGGCATGCGACGGCGCGTGAGTGTGGA
Organism: Trypanosoma cruzi; assembly: GCF_000209065.1. Lineage (NCBI taxonomy): Eukaryota > Euglenozoa > Kinetoplastea > Trypanosomatida > Trypanosomatidae > Trypanosoma > Trypanosoma cruzi. The sequence continues at coordinate 4,802 of NW_001849172.1, read as the reverse complement.
AGCTCAAACGTCTTGCCATTGTACAGATCGCTTAACGTCACAGGCAATGCATAAGAAGCCTTCTGATTTCTA
>NW_001849172.1:0-4630 GCF_000209065.1 Trypanosoma cruzi | reverse complement strand
ACTGTCACACAGCCACGTCATTGCTGACGTGCATGGCGCCCCATCCGAGAAGATATTTATAATCCCTACACACACACACACCGCTTTTCAAAGACAATGTTGGAGGGGGGAGGCGCTCGGGAAAAAAGGGCGTTCACAGATAAAAACATGTATATATATATACATATATACATATACATATTCTATTTATTCTCAGTACCGTTGCACAGTAGCAACAGTGATGACGACAAAAATGCAACATTGCAGCAACAAAAATGCATATTGAAACCGAAGTAACAAGCAAAAACAAAATCACATGTAAATTGATGCCGCTACTCGTCCATAAAAAAAAAAGGGGGGGGGGAGAGAACCCTACATGGGCACGTGGTAGATAAAAGAGCATGCTCCACACACATACACACCAAAGGAGGAGAAGGAGGGGAAAAGAAGAAAAAAAAAAAAAAAAAAAAAAAAAAGGAAATAAAAATGGGTAAACAAAAAAAAAAAAAAAAAAGATGATGAAGATGAAGATCGTGGCAAAAAATGCCGGTCGGCCTTCCTCCCCTTCAGGAGACATCACATATACTCAAAATAAAAACAAGAAAAAAAAAAGGGCAAATATCATACTTTTTCTCGCTTCTAAAACTAAACAGTCCGATAGCGTACAACTTACGCAGGTGGAGTGAAGTGGGAAGGAGTGAAAAACAAAAATGACACTGAATTACTGTACACCAAAGCAACGGCAGAACAAAACAGAAAAAAAAAGAAAAAAAAAGGCTTGTAATGTGGAATTAAACCATAAGACACGAATTTATACAAAAAAAAAAAAAAAAGAATATATATTATATATGTATTTAGATAGAGAGATAAATATGTAGCTTCCTTTATTTTCAACGTAGACCGGAAAATAAAGAAAACCAAAAACCAAAAAGAAAAAGAAAAAAAAAATTTTTTTTTATAAAAACAAGGAAAAAGGGGGAAAATACAAAAAAAAAAAAAAAAAGCCCATTCCGAAATAAAAAGATTTTGCAAGACACCCACAACCACATCTCATAATATATATATTATATATATATTCTTTCCCCCCTCCTCTCCCACTGCTACATGAGAGCGGGGGGAAAGCCGATTCTACATGCTGTAGTTTTCTATTTGTCGTTTTCCGACCATATGTGTTTTGTTAATGCATATGCGTTGTTATTTATTTGTCTAATTCTTTTTTGTTGTTTTTGTTGTTGTTTGAAAAGTAAAAAAAGTCAAGGGCGGCTCGTGGTTTTAAAACAAAAAAAAAAAAAAAAGAATGGTGCATGCAAACTGCCCAACAACAAATAATGGTGCCAGCAGTAATAAATACATAATGATAGATAAATAAATATATATAAACATTTGCTGCCATATATATATAATACATACATGCATGTATTTATGTATTTTTGTACACAATTTTTCTTTTTTTTTTTTTTTTTTTTTTTTTTGCTTGTGTGTGCGTCCTTCGTTAGAACTCCTTTTTATCCCCTCCCCTCCTCAAGGCGAGATGAAGAGGGGAGAAGGAGGAGGAGACGCGGGAGGAGGTGGAGGGTACACCCCGCCGCCCAACAAACACAACGCTGTGAAGTCCAAAGGGAGCGACGAGTCGCCGCGAGAAAAACAACAACAACTGAAAAAGATAAAAAGGGGAAATAAAAAAAAGGAGTACGACAAGTAACTAAGAAAAAAAAAAACATAAGTACAAAAAAAGAAAAAAAAAAAAAAAAAAAAAAAAGGAGATCGACACACACGCAAAAAAACAAACAAAAAAAAATAAATAAATAAATAAATAAATGCACACAAACAAAATATTGTACGGCATCCACGCGCATGCCACAGCCGAACAAAACGTAACGTAAGGGGGGTGTTATGCCGCCGTGATTACCAGCACATGAAGGGTCCCTCCCCCACTCCACACCTTAATCTTCTGTTTTTTCTTAACACGTTTAACCCCTTCCCCGCAGGACGTTCCGTATTGCTTCTACCATCCTAGGCGGCAGCACAATCAAGGGAAAAACACACACACAAACAAACACATACAAAAAAAAAAAAAAAATCCCTCACGGTTACCCTGAAATTCGCAGAAAAATTTGCCTCTGATTATACGGGTATCATATTGGCCAATGTGGAACTGGTGAAGATATAAATATTCATCAAACTTCTTCTTTTCTTTTTTAGAAATGATCAAGCAGCTTCAAATCATGTTTTATATGGATATAATTGTCCTTATTCAAAATTAAATAGTAGGAAAAAAAAAAAAGAAAGGGAAAGCCGCGTTGCACCATTGTCACGGGGATTTTGCCTTTCCCTTTCTTCTAGATATGTATATATTTCAATTCTTTGTTGTTGTTTTTTGTTTGTTTGTTTTTTGTTGTTAAGTTCTCGTTGCCTTGCCTTATTGTGCTCTGTGTGCGTGTATGCTGTCATATTTATTTATTTATTTATTTATTTTTTGTTTTTGTTACTGCCTGTTGATTTTCGTGTGTGTGTGTGTGTGTGTGTGTTGTTTTTCTTTCTGTTTCTCGCTTTTAGTTTATTTTGTTTGTTTGTTTCGTTGATGCTTTTTTTTTGTTTGTTTTTGTTTTTGTTTTGTTTTTGTTTTTGTTTTTTAGGCAATCAGCATCTCCATGGAAGCATTTTTGGTTTGAGTGAAATCGGTGTTATCCCGTAGGGGTTCTTCCGGCAATAGCAAGGGCGGTAAAAATAGAAGGTTTACACTGAGCCTCTTGGAGAGCCTTTCAAGCTCCGCGAGAGTGGCCTCTTGTGCAAGCCGGCGGTCATCCATAACGTACGACGAGTACGTGAATGACGCAAGGCCAATCACCACAAAGTCTTGAAGCGTGCCATCCTCCGTAGGAATCCGAACGGCATAGCGACGGAAGGGAATGGACATGGCTCCGACAAACCACACACCGAGAGCAGATACATTTTCCAAGGCTCCTCGGCAGCGGAATGCAAGCTGGGCTTCTTCTTCTTCCTGGATCTCACCGAAACCATTATCGTTAAGGTGCTCTTTTAGCTGCAGAAGAAGCGTCCGCCAGGTGTGACGCACGGAGTGAATAACAATTGGGTGATGGTTCATCATTTTGGCATGTTGAAGGCTCTTCTGAGCGGCAAGATGCATGAGGCATTTTACTCCTATAACTTTCTCTCTGACGCTCATTGCGTTCTTCCTCTCGCTCGCCTCTACAATTTCACGAAAACGGGCTTGTTGGTGCTGGCGAACGGCATCACGTTGCACATCCATGTCGGTTCGCTGCTGCGGGATGTATTTGTCTAAGAAGGCCCTTGCAGTCGCAGCGTCAGGATGCTTTGAGGCATGCGAAACACAAAAGGTATTTCTACACCTCGGCAACGTGTTTAGAAGTGGTGCTTCCACAAGCCGTTTTGCCGCAAAGGCGTTGCTTGTGCGAGCATACTCCACAGCCGCTGTCGGAGCCTCCAGGACGCAATCCATTACAAAAGTAATAATAAAAAAAGCAAAAAAAAAAATTTGTTTTCACCCCTTTAAACCAAATACGCTTTCGGCGCACCTAACTTTTATCTTTAACTGATCACCAGCGGGAGGCACAAGAAAAAAAAAAAAGAATCGGAAAAAATGATGCAGGAGACAAAGTTTGTAAATTGTCATAGAAGAAAAAAAAAAACACACGCACAACCAATTAGACAAATGTGCATATATATATTCAGCAGAAGGAGGCCTCCTCTATTACACTTTCTACCTCAAACCATTCCAAGGAAAACAATTTTTTTTAATTCATTTTACGGGGAAAATTATTCCTTTACTCCATTTACTCCGTTCCTATTGGCGTCTTTTCTTCCTCTTTCCCGTACGCTTCTTTCTAAGACAGAAAATTGTCATCAAAGTCAATATGTCACTAAACATATACCCATTTTTGCCTTCACACATACTCCATAATAAATAGAGACACACGGGGGGTGGGAAGAAGAGCACCGCTATTATTCCCATTCTGTCGTTCCAGGTGGTTTCGCTGTAAGATCATACATGACACGGGATAAAAAATCCAGCTGCTGCAAAGAATTCACCATTTCCTCCAAGGCGGCCAGTGGCATCAGTGGTGTCCCGGGAAGCGCCGGAACGCCCGTCATGAAGTCGTTTGTAACAAACGTGCGTACCACAACGCTGTATTGACCTTTTTCCTCAAACCCAAGAGGTATGAGAACCACAGGGACTTGGCTCAGCCGACGCACAAGGTCGTGTTTGAGTAACGTGGAGTTCACAATGTCGTCTGCAATACGTAATCTGTCGAGAGTAGTGGGATTCAGTGTCGTCTTCGTGACACTATGCGGAGAATCCTCCCTTTTCGGTCCAAACATAAACACCACGCGGTTCACATGCTGCGCAACCTTTGGGATAGCAAGTGCCAAACGACTGAGTGCCTTCCACTCCGCTTCCACCGGAAATCGACCGGTAGAAATAGCCACAGCATAGGCGTACGTTCTGCCATCACCCTGCACACCAACAGTGCGCACTGGCAGAACGCAAGAAGCCGGTTGAAGATCCCTCAGGGCCTCGCCAAGTGGCCTTGCCAGCTCAATACTTGTGTCTCCCCTGCAGAGTGCCTTCACAATTTCATGTGTTGACTGATAAAATTCGTCTTTGTGC
>NW_001849171.1:16331-27648 GCF_000209065.1 Trypanosoma cruzi | reverse complement strand
TAAGGCCATAGTTGTGCGGCACGAGGCCAAGCTCAATTGGGCATTTATGTAAAGTGTTTGTGTTGCCTTCATTTTTAATTGTGACTTGTCAAGATTCATTGTTTTTTTGTAACAACTTCCTCGAGCGTTTTATTTTTGGCTAATTAACAACAGTTTGTTTGTTTGTGTCGTTCTCTTTTATATTTTTTATATATTTTTTATGAGGGTCCGGATGCATTCTCGCTGTAGCCGCGTAGTATTGGCCTATGCGCCCTGCAGCATTGTACGCATCATCTTTTCTGATGAGGCTACGAAGTTGTTTTGGTACCTATTTGTGTGGCTTTTCGTTTACTCCTCTCCCCTGTGTTTCATCCTCCTTCCACTTCCTTTTCCCTCTTTTTTTTTGTCTCCACCGCCACTATGCGCCGGGGCCGGGCCGATGCGTCCCTCGGAAGTAACTGAAGTGCATCCTCGTCATGCTTGAGGGCGCGGCAGCACTCAAAGCTGCGCGCAAGGGGCTCGAGGGGAAAAATGTGAATATTTATGAAGGCAATTTCCAGTCTTTTGTTGTGCGGTGCCACTGGCAGGGTTGGTGACTTCCTTGCTCTCTTGCCCACCGTGTCTCCCGTTGCTCCCTTTATGCTTCTTCCCACTGCCCTCTTTTTGTCTCATCGCAAGGAACAGATTCTGCGGCTGTTGCCGCATCGCCGTCACCTATTTGAGCTTTTTGCTCCCATGGAGGATGTGCTCACTGCGGAACTCGGCCCAGTGTCGGTGGGGCACCGCGCTGCACTTGGGGAGCTGAAGCGTCGCCTCGGTATCTGCCACACGGACTTTGACTGCTGGCTGTACGCGTTCCTCGAGAACAAGAAGTTCGATGTTGATGAGACCATCGAGAAGCTCCAGCGGCGCGCCGCAATGGAGGTGCAGGAGCTTGGTGCGCACGAAATTACTGCGTTGGGCAGCAGTGTCGGTGTTGATGGGAACGCTTGCTGCACCAATGATGGGATGGCCCGCGGCGTCATCCAAATTATCGGCTGCGACAGGCGCGGGCGTGTGTGCCTGTACGTGAACACGGTGCGGGACACCTGTGAGAAGAGCCTACGCGCCGAGAAAACACGGACCTTTGATGCGATCTTGAGCTATGCGACGCGCCTGCGGCGTGATCACAAGAGTTGCCGCGTGGTGATGCTTGTGAACCAGAAGGATGCGAGTTTGTTGAAGAATATTGATCTTCCCTTCCAGGTCTCCATTGCGCTGCGCATTAGCAAGTACTACCCGGGGCTGGTGGAGAGGATATACATTGTGAACATGTCCCGCCTCCTGGCGGTGGTGGCCAAATCGGTCTTCAAGGGGTTGCCGAGAGACGTCTCAGAGCGCATTTGCATCGTGTCGGAGACGGAAATGAAGCAGGGCGCGCTGTTGCAGTGGTTTGACGCCGCAGTCATCCCTGTGGCGTTGGGAGGGACGATGGACAGGGACACACCAGAGCACTGGCGGGCGTTTGCGGACACCGTGATGAGACACTTCCGTCACCTTCAGGACGCCGTAGTGCTGCGCGGTATGAGCGTGAAGGAGTGGGAGCTGGAGGAGCTGCAGCGGGATGGGGCCGGTGGCGGAGGTGTGGAGGAGTCGTCGGTGGCACACGCGCCTCAGCTTTTTGACGCGGCAGAACAGCACCGGAACGTGAGTGGGGCTCTTTTGGCGCCACGGGCCAGCTTGAGCAGCGGAGAGGCGGCCTGGCGGGCGTGGAGCCCAGGCGACTTGCAGCTGCGTGAGTGCCTTGCCCTAGAGCAGGCGTACGCAATTTCCCGCAACGAGATTGTGGAGAGCGAATGTTTGCAGCGGAGCAGCGTCGTACAGCCCGCGTGGGAGGTGCTCCGGCGCCAGCAATGGCTGCAATGCCATGTGCGGTCGAGGCACCATCGGTTGGCTGTTTCCCTTGCAGAGGAGCGTAGATGGATGGTCCACGTCACCGGTGCTGCTGGTGCCCTTGTGGCTGTGGTGAGTGTTGGCGTGCTTTACTTCTGTTGCCTTTTGCATACGTGGATGTGGTGTCTCTTTGGCGCCTGGTGGGCCCACGCGGGTTAGGCGGACAGTCGACTGTCTCTTGCCTGCGTTATTGTGGGCTTTGCTTGAGGTGTTTTTCTTTTTTTTTGACGAGTGGGTGGCGCCATCTGCGCACGTGGCTGATCACTGCGCCTGCAGGGCTTTTTGTGGCACACACGTCTCTTTCTCTTTTCGTTCTTTTTCATTTCCCCCTTCCCACCCATATCTCATGTATGACCAAAAGAAGTGTGCGGCGCGGATGCCAGGGACCGACATGAGCACCCGCTCCGCTGGCCCGCTCGCGTCTCCGGAGGGCGACCCGTCCATCGACGTCTACCCCGACACTCTGGTGGGGCTCGCGTCGGCACCGAACGGCTCACTTGGCCCTTTCAGCACCGCGACGGACCCAACTGTGCGGTGTGGTCCACCAACCCCCGTGGATGAAAACGACGTTGATGGGCGGACCGGCGCCACCATCCACCCCGCTGCTGACTGCCTCTCGATGCAGCAGCAGCAGCAGGGGGACGCGAAGCAAAATTTCTCATCTTCCTCCCTCACCAACGCATGGGATGTGTGGCGTGAGGGGAGATCCATTGGCAGCGGATCTCCCAGCTTTTCAGGCTCTTCTTCACACCTCGACGAATGCCCCTCTCAATCACCTTCCCTGAGCGAGGACGCTGATGACCTGGACCGATTACTGAACCTCCTTTCGTACTTTTTGCCGCGTATGCAAACCAACGACGGCGGACCCGTTGCTGTGCGCGCAGACCCCAGCGCCACCACCGGGAGGTTTGGGCAGCCGAAGACGAATAGCCTCGCAAAGGCCTGCAGTTACCCTTCAGTGAGCACGGAGGAGGCGAGGTGGACTGACGAGGCAGACGACACGAAAACCTCGTTTTCTGTTCTCCTACGCTATCAATTCCCGACGGAGGATCCCCACGAGGACGTGAAGGAAGACAGAGCACATGCACCTGGCATTTGTGGCACACGACCGGTGCATCCGCAGCCCTTTCTTGTGAGCCATTCGAAGAGCCGCAAAGGTGGTGGTGGTCGCAATGGTAATGTGTTTAGTGGGACGTGCTCTGTGAGCTTTGGAGCCAAGAACAGCGTAAGAGAGAGGCAGTAGATGGATAGCGGGTGAGAGGCAGAAAGGGCGCCAACGCGATTGGTGCGCGATGGGTTTCTGGATGGGGGCTACGTCCTTCTGTGCGTGCATTTTTAATTTATTTTATACTTTGTTTTCTTTTTTTTGTTTGGTTTTTTTTTTTTTTTTGATGCCCCACACGCATGGCGACGTGTTTTTACTTTTTCTTCTTACTTTGAGGTGTGCGTGATTTTTTTCTTTGTTATATGGCCATTAAGCCGACCTCGCGATTATGAGGCGGCTTCGCATCCCGGTTCTATTCCCTGCGGCGTGAACGGTGCCCTGGGGAACGAAGAGGAGCCAACGGAAAAATAAAGAACGATGGGCCGACATGGTGGCGTTGAGGAGGCTTTTTTATTTATACCTGTGACTCTCCTGAGACCTTTCTTGTTTGACTGCGTGGCGGCGGGCGGGGGAAATCGTGTCTCGTGCCGCCCCTTTCTTGGGATGTCCGGGACGCAGCAACGCGAACGCCCATCTCATATTGCTATACGGAGTTTTTCTTCCCTTTTTTTGTCCTTGACGGTGTGCCGCGGCACTGTGTGTGTGTGTCTTGGAGCATGTGGGTGGATTGCAGGCAACCGTAGGCGTTTGTCTTCCTCACTTTAATGTTCCTGCTCATTATCCCCGATGTATGTTTTGTATACAGAGAGTGTTTGTGTGTATGTGTGTGTTTGTGGGAAAAGTGCATTTCTTCCCAAAAAAAAAAAGGCGTGGAGGCCTATTCCCATTCTTTGACGTGGTCTTTGTTTTAAGTGACCAATTGAAATGCTGGATTACCGATGCGTCTTTTTGCGTTTTATTGTGTTGTTGTTTATCTTCTTGTTCTTGCACGAGTCGTTCAATGTGGATTATATGGCCGTCCATATATATATATATATATATATATTGATGCGGGCTTTGGTTTTACGCTGTCTTTCTTTCTTTTTTTTTTTTCTTTCTAACCTTCCTGTTTGCTCAGTGCACATAGAAGTAGGTGATTAGGTGTATAGTTGGAGGGAATTTCTTTCTAATTGATCCATGGGGTCTGCGGCAATACGTTCTGTATCACCTCGCCCCTCGGACTCGCATAACGCTGGTAGCAACTGCAGCCAGCATGTTGTTGGCAGCCACAATCATACCACAGGAAATGCATCGAATGCAGAAACAGGCCACACGGTTCCACAGAGTCCCAATACGCATGAGGTGACGTTGTTGCCCATCCTTTTTTTCACGGAACCGAAGAATGCTCAGAGCAACAACATGTCGCTGGGCGTGAGTAGCGATAAGAAGGATCAACATGTTTCGTCGCCGGTTGTGCCGGGTGATGAAGTTTCTGTTGGCCTGTACGCGGACGGGAATATTGTGAGTGCGGAACGCCAGTCAACGTACAACTCGCATTGGGTGCGGCAGGCTTCCCGGAATGAGATATCAGACTCCTTTGAAGGTCGTAACAGCGATGGGCACATTTCCAATCAGCAATCTTTTCAAAAGGACGGGAGGTGTGAGGGATTATTACATAAAAGACGCAGCAACGAATTTCATCGTACCGGCCCACGTGTGTGTTTAGGAAGTTCCCTCTCGGCGCCCGAAATGCATCACAACAGTAAAATAGGTTCCTTGTCTAGTATCCTGCAACGGGGGAGTTCCACCAGGCACGTCCGAAGTGCTGGCGCTAGCGGAGTGTTTTTATCATCAGAGGATGGGTGGAACGAGGATGACAACAACCCTGCCATGATAAAAACGCCTTCCTTAAAATGCTTACAGGAGGCTGAGAGTGTGGTGGTGGCGTTGGAGGACGCTGAGGAGAAGGAAAGGCAGAGAATTATAAAATTGATAGAAGAAATGAAGGAGCATAAACTTCAGTTAATTTCCACGATATCTTCAGCCTTTTTGCCCCCATGTGAGTGATACCACTTGGGAATACACATTGAAAAATATATAAATACGGTCTTTTTTTTTTTGTCCTTTTTTTGTAGAATTGTGAAAACGCCAAATGATTTTTTGTTTTCTTCTTTTTCTTTTCTCTTCTTTGAGAACCTCCACAGGCGTTGAGGGGGAGAAGAGGGCAATAAAAGTGAATGGATGAGCAGGCAAATGTAAAAAGTTATACAAACACACATACAGACACGCAAAGGTTAATTACGTCAGGGGTTTTTTGTAGATGTCTGTTGACGTGCCTGAGACCCTCTCCACCTGCGCATTCCTCCTTCTTGTTTTTTTTTTTCTTTTTTTTTCATTTTATTGCCGTGTGCATCTTTCATTTATGATTAAATTTTTAAATGTTTTTTTTTTCTTCTGATTTCTTTATTATTATCATCACTTACGCCGGTATTTGTTGTGGTGAAGGCGTTTTTGTTTGATTGTGTGATGAATGCTGAACGGAGGCGAATATGACTGCAGTTAAGAGCCCCTGTTGCATGTGTGAGCCTGTATGTATACGCATATGTGTGTGTGTGTGCATGTGTATGTGAAGGGATGCGAATCTTTATTATTGTTAGAAAAAATATATATATATATGTGTATTTCTCTGAGTGCGTGTATGTATGCTCATGAAAAAGGCGGGTCTTTTGAATTGGGGGAGGGGCACTCTTTTTTTTTTTTTTTTTCTCTTCAATCTTTCTCTGTGTGTGTGTGTGTGTGTGTGTGTGGCGGCCGCTGTCTACTGCGGCTTTATTTTCTCTCTTCATGCATCTTTTTATCGCTACCTTTTCAAAGGCATAGTTTGTTTACACACTGAAATAGACTTGGCGGTAGAAACAGGTGGGGTACGGAAAGATAGACATATATATACATACATATTAATATATATATATAGTTATTTATTTGGATTGCGCACGTCCGGTTTTTTGTTTGTTTGTTTGTTTACGGACGTTGCCAGTGGGATTCCGCGTCACACGTCTGTCTGGTTGGACGGTGTGTGTGTGTGAACGTGGCAGGAAGCCGTCACAATTCCGCTTGTACGCATACAAATAAATATTTAGTGTGCCTCGGCACCTCTTTTTTTGTCTGTCTGTGCTGGTGACTAATAACAAGCGAGGTGGTTGGGTGGGTGCATGTTGCGACGTGCCCTGTTGCTTTTGGGTGGCAAACCCCCTTTGGTGCGCTGGCGACCCGTTGAATTGTCACACTTTGATGTGTGTGTCATTGGCGCTGGCCCAGCCGGCATTGCCGCCGCCCTCCGTGCTGTGGATTACAAAAAACGTGTTTGTCTTGTCGAGGCAAAACGCGTGGGCGGTTGTGACTTGTGGAACGGCGCGCTGCAGTCAAAAGTAATGTGGGAGATGTCGAACTTCTTTGCGAAGGCGAATGGCAGCGGGGCACTGCGGGTGTATAGCACCGTCATCTCGAGCTTCATGGAGCCGGACGAGGAGAAAATGCGGGAGTCACTTGTCCAAGCCAGCGAAGTGCGGGAGAAGCAGATCATCGAGGCACTGCGGGCGGCGAACGTTTCTCTGATGTACGGCAGGGCATTCTTTGCGAGCCCACACCAGGTGGAGGTGCGAAACCGAGAAACGAAGGAGTACCACGCCGTCACGGCCGACTACTTCATCATCGCGACGGGGTCTACGCCGAAAGAACACCCGTACGTGAAGACGGACCAAAAACGAGTCGTGACATCCGACGAGTTGATGATGATGCCGCTTCCGAAGAGCATGGTGATTGTCGGCGGCGGTGTGCTTGGCAGCGAGTTTGCCACCATCTACGCCCGCCTTGGCAAGACGAAGGTGTACCTGATTGACAAGGAGAAGTGCATCATGCCGAAGGAGGATGATGACATTGTGGAGAGGATACAGCAAAGCATGGAGAACCATGGGGTGGTGATTCACCAGGACTCCGTGCTGTATGACATGCAGTCATGGGAGGAGGATGACGCGGAAATGCAGGCACACCCAGAGGACCCTACGCAGCGCAGTGGTGTGCGCTACAGTATCATGAACCGGCGGACGCGGGAGATCGAGACGTACGAGGTAGAACGAGCCCTCATCGCCATTGGGCGGAAGCCGAATTATATCGGCCTCGGCCTTTACAATGCGGGTTGTAAAGTGCGGGAGGGGGCACTTGTGCTTAATCCATTTGGCAAGTGTGTCGACCAGGATCATATATACGCCATTGGGGACGCGGCGAACGACTCCAAGCTGGTGAGTGTCGGGGAGGCAAAGGGGCGACTCGTGGTGGATCACATATTTGGTGTGCAGCAGACGTCACCCCTTCGACACGACTTCACACGACTTATTTTTCTCACCATCGCCGTGGCATCCGTGGGCATGAATGAGAAGGAGTGCCAGCGGCAGAGGATTTCTTACGTCATGGCGAAGTATGGGTTTGAACTCTGCAGCCGCGCCGTTGCTGCCGACAACACCGACGGTTTTGTGAAGATTCTGGCCACGAATGACAGCAAGAAGACGTTGCTGGGTGTTCGGGCACTGGGCATGAACGCGAGCACAATTATTGAGCTTGCCTCGGCTGCCATTAGACGCAATCAATCGGCGTATCAACTGAGCGAACTTCTCACGGCATACCCGTCCGTGTCGCAGGCCTTTCTGGAATGTCTCCGCGTCATTTTGGGCTCCTCCACACTGAAGCCAGGCACCTTCCCCGGCCTCGTTTGCCAAACGTGGACACCGCCGGACTACGAACGCGGGCGCGCCTACACGTCCTCCTCTGCGGCGCAAAACCCGCCACGAGGAGACGCGACTTCCCCATAAGAAAGGAAGGGACATGCGAAAGTAAAAGATTTCATTTCATGGAAAAATGCTCCGACCCTCGACGGGGGACCAATTTTTTTTTCCTTTTTTTTGCAGTGAAGAAAGTGACAAATGCGGTAGAGATTTCCCTCAGGGCAGGCAAAGAAACGGAGCCCTCAGCGCCATCTCTGTTTACGCTATTCTCCTTCTTTTACCCCTCTTTTTTTTTTTTTTGGAAAGGACACCCTTCAACGCGTATACACAAGCTACATGTAGAGAGAAATGGGAATGTACTGCACAGGACCAAAAACGTATGCGTGTGCATGTACGGCTGTTTTTCCGTTTTCCTTTTTTTCTTTTTGACTGTTTCACTTTGCTTGGTGCGTATATCAAAGTGCCGCTGCCTTCTTCCCCCCCCCCTTTTGCCTCAGTTGCCGTTTGTGGCCGGTGCTGTTTTGGCTTCATTCATTTGAATCAACACCAACAGGGAAAAAAAAAAAAAAAGGTGCAAAATTAAAAGGAAAAACAAAAACAAAAACAAAAAAGAACACTTTTCCAACCCCTTTTTTTGTGCTTTTGTGCGATGCTGCGGAGATCGTGGGCATGGCGCAAAATGCCTGTTGAGGTGACACGCAACACCTCCAAATTGCCTCACTTTGATGTATGTGTCATTGGTGGCGGCCCTGCCGGTGTCGCTGCCGCCCTGCGAGCCGTGGACTACAGAAAGCGGGTGTGTCTTGTTGAGGCCAGCCGTGTCGGAGGCGTGGATCTTTGGGACGGCACACTGCAGTCCAAGACACTGTGGGAGATGGCCAAGTACGCCTCACGTCTCTCTGGGCCGGCAGCACAACGTCTGTTTGAGGAGGACGCTGTCGCAGGAGTGAAAAACAAAATCAGCGACGCGCGGGTGCTCCAGGCGTTGCAGGATGTCAGTGGGGTTAGGGAACAGCAGTTGCTGGACGCGTTACGCACCGCAGGGGTGGAAATTGTGTTTGGAAAAGGGATGTTCTCCTCACCAAATGAGTTGGATGTGCACAGCACTGGAAGCGGTGTGTATAATGTGGTCCGCGCCGATTATTTTATTATCGCCACCGGCGGAGTGCCGCGTACACAATTTCACATGGAGGCGGATGGTCGACGTATTGTAACGACGGAAACCATTATGCGACTGCCGATTCCGTCAAGTCTTGTTATCATCGGTGCTGGGGCGATTGGTTGTGAGTTTGCCAGCATCTACGCCAACTTGGGCCGTACCAAAGTTTCTCTTGTGGACAGAACCCCACGCATCCTGCAGGTGGAAGACGAAGACATCTCACAGTTTGTGCAGGATCAACTTGTACGGCTTGGCGTGACGATTCACAGCAACTGCACTCTTTTTGACTTGGAGTCATGGGGCGATAACGAGGAGGAGGGTGGCTGCATTTACAGTGTACGGAAGAATGACATCGATGTTGTCAGCCCCGTTGAGACCTACGAGGCAGAGCGTGCGCTAATTTCCGTAGGTCGCGTGCCAAATGTATCAGGGCTTGGGTTGGAGAACACATCATGTAAAGTAACTGATGGGCGGCTTGTCGTGGATGCTTTTAACCGTTGCTTGCCACACAAACATATCTACGCCATTGGTGACGTGTGTGCTCGTCGAGCACTTGTGAATTTGGGGGAAGCGCAGGGCCGCGGCGCCATTGATCATATCTACAGTGAGAAACCCGAGAAGTCAATTAACGCTGAGGCACTGACAAACCTGTCAACCATTTTATTTTTAGACGAGGAGTTGGCGTGTGTGGGACTCAATGAGCAGCAGTGCCGCGCTCGTAGTTTGGGCTACATTGTGGCACGCTACGGGTACGGTCACCTGAGCCGCGCTCTTGCCATGGGCAACACAACAGGTTTCTGCAAGGTCATTGTTACAAGTGATAGTGAGAAGCGACTGCTTGGTGTTCGTGCCTTTGGTGTGCATGCGGGCAGCATCATTGAAGTAGCATCGCTTTCCATCCGACGTTTAGAATCGGCGTACGAGTTGCTGAAATTAACCCCGTCATATCCGTCAGCGGTGCAAGGGTTAGTTGAGTGCATTCGTATGATACTTGGCCGCTCCGCATTGAAGCCCAACACCACCCCAGACGCGACACTTAAAGTCTGGCACCCACCGCACTTCCGCCGTGGGCGTGAGTACATTGATGAGACCGGCTACGAGGAGTCAGTAATGAATTCCGATGATGTGAAGATTGCAAGGACGTAGCATGCCGTTTTTATTGGTCTCTCAGAGGAACAAGTGGGCAACAAAGTGAAGGGGTGTTCTGCGGGTTTTGCTGGTGATGACACTATGCCAACAAATTAACTTCTTTTTTGTGTGTTTCCCCCCCCTTCCTTTTTTCGTATGTATGGTGCGATGCGTGGCGGTTTTTGTTTCTCCTTTGCGTCTGTGCGAGAAGTTTTTTTTTGTTATTATTTATTGACGCCACCAGCCCTTTTATGCCGGGAAACTGCCCGCCTCGCTCTGTATTTGTCTGCGTCTCTACCACTCTTATGTGTCCTTTCCTCTTTTTCTTGCTGTGCCCACGCAAAGACTGCCTCACCGCATTGTTTTCTCACGCACGAAGGGAGAGAGAAAGAGAGAAGTAAAGAAAAAATATATAATATTTGGAGTTGGGGGGGCTGCGCCGGTGCTGTTTTTAGCGGGCCGTGAGAAGTAGAGGAAAAAAAAAGAGTGTGGTTGATTGATTGGTGTAGGAGGCGACAGGACGCAAATATTAACGCTGCGCGGGCACCGTGTTGTTTCGACGGGTTCTTTTCCCGCGTGCATCACTGACCGCGGCACGAGACGCTGCTGGGGAAAACCCGATCGGAGCCTTTAAAAAAAAAAAAAAAAGAGGGGGGGGGAAAAGGAATAGAAGTAAAAGAAAGCACAACATACAGCAAGAAGGAAAGAGAGAGAGAGAAAAGGGGATTGAGGGCGGTGTTTGTTGGGAACAGAAATAACGCAGGGCCGCTTGTGAGGAAGTGGAGGGGAGAAGGTCTGAATGGCGAAAGGACAGGAGATGGCGATCAATTTAGACGACATTATTGAGAGGCTCTTACTGCATCCCTCTCATAATGGTGCCGCGGCCTTGGCTTCCGCCTCCATAGAGAACCCTGTTGGCCGTCAATGCAAATACAGCCGTCAGTCACGTCTCACTGCCTTCAAGAACGCACAGGCGATGGATTCGTATCGTCAATTAAACGAAATGTCGTCACTGAAGGAGTTGTCAGAGGTAGAGGTACGTTACCTCGTCATACAGGCACGTATGATCTTTATGTCACAGCCGATGCTTGTAGAAGTAACAGCACCGGTCCGAATTTGTGGTGATGTACATGGGCAGTACCACGACCTTCTACGTCTTTTTGATCTTGGCGGCTATCCACCGGAGGCCAACTACCTCTTTCTTGGTGACTACGTAGACCGGGGCGACCAGTCCATTGAGACCATCTGTCTTTTGTT
>NW_001849171.1:4422-16231 GCF_000209065.1 Trypanosoma cruzi | reverse complement strand
GTACATATCTGTATCGTCGCCCGGCTCCTTCTCCGTTGCCGCAGGTGCCTCCGGGGAGCTGCATGGATTTACCGTGCAGCTGTTGGAAAACAGCCGTGGGCGACTTCGGGCTCGTTCCATTACCCTGGGCAAAGCAACGGTGGTGATCCTGCGGGTTGGGGAGCTTGACGACATGCTGCGCTTCATGGAAGAGTCGCGGAGGGAAGGGGAAACGTCTACTGCCCCGTCACCGTTTTCAGCGCAGCAGCACTCTCATGTTTACCGCTATCCGTTGCATGAACAGGAGAATAACGTTCATGAGGAATCGTTGAATGCGCTCTTTGTTGCTGTGGGAAGCGATACTGGCTACAGTGCGGTTACACTCCTGCGCATTGCAGCGCTTGTGAGCGAGTTGTGTCTTTTCCTCAACATTGATCCTCACCGTGGCGGCCCGAATGCTCCAGTGTTAAAACAGATTCTTCTCTACATGAATTCCCGCCTCATGCAACACGACGTCTCGCTACTGTGCCAGACAATTGAACGGCTTGTGCGTCCCGCCATCATTGCGACGGGCTTTGCGAGCGATGGCGCCAGCAGTCTGTTAGACGACTTAGCGCGTCAGTCTCTCCAGCAGGATGCGACTGGCTGCCGGCTGCCAAATTACATTGCTGTGCTGCTTGGCCACAAGCTTGTTTTGGAGACCTCGCCGCGGTGGAGTGAGGAGACGGCGAAGGCAGGCGGTGTTGAGCATGTGAAGTTGCACGATTCGGATCGGTACTTGGCTCACCTTGTGACCTGCGCCTTTTTTTCCACGCCCCTGCTGCACGGCTGCTATGAAGTCTCACCTCAGGAACAAAGGCTGCAAGCACTTGAGCGGCGACTGCGGCGGTTTGGCATTCATCGTCACAATGTGAGCCGTCTTGCCGCGCGGAGGGCCATTCAGACATACGCGCAGGCATTAAAAAAAGGGGACGTTAATGAAAGTCGCCGTGCGTTCTTTTTTGAAAATGCCTACAACGAGTTACTGGCAACTATGAATCGACAGAAACCGACGTGTGGGACGAACAAATCCCCCACCGCACGTTCCCCGTCTGTGGCCTTTAATGAATACCACCAGAAGGACATGGACTTTAATGCCGTAGAGGGTCGGACATTTGAGCTGGACAATATCTGTTTTCGTAACTCCGATTTTGTTGGCTTCATGCAGCTGCGATGGATTCCGGCGGCAGGCCCACACCAGCAGGATAGCGGCGATTTGGAGGACGAGAACCCCCTCATGGAAAAGTGTCCCCATGGCTACGGTGTGTTTCTGCTGTATCTCCCGCCGCAGAGTGCACGTGAGCAGGAGTCTTGGCGTCGTTCTCCTACAACGGCAGATAGGCCTGTGTTTGCGCAGTTCACACGAGATGTCCTTGGTAGCATGGAGACGAGCTTTAACTGCTTTCAGTGGCTACTCTCTCCACCGGTCGACGCGTATGAAATCCCTGGGCTGATTCATTTTGTTGTTGTCGAGCGCCGAAGAAATGGGGGTGTTGTTGCCAGCTTTCATCGCATGATGCATCAGAGGCCTGCAAATGTACAGGACGCGGTGGTGACGCTACGGCGGCTTGTTGCGCTGAACATCAGCCGCGCCCACTCATTTTTACAGGCCGGGTACTCGGAGGGATTGTGGGGCCACCTCGGGATGCAGTTCTTTTATTCCGTCTGCAACTTCCACGATAGCCCAGGGAAAGTGGTCAACTCGCCGTTACAAACACCGCAGGCTCCGCGTCTCGTGAAGAGGAGGCCGTTTTTCTTTTTTGGCGGCGAATCGTCTACGTCAACATCATCATACGTGCCAACAAGAGCCACCTCCACGGTATCGTCGCAGCAGGCGGCAATGTCATTCGATGACTCAACGGCGTCGGTAAAAGGCGCGGATTCCCTTTGGGGCTCACTTGACGGACGATTGAAGTTACCCGCGGCCACTTTGCCTCACCTGGCGTTGCGACCGATGTTAATTCCGGACTTTACGTGTGACGAACCGGCGGGGGTTTGTGTTATGGAGGTGTACGCTGTGTTTGTGGGTGCCATGTCACCTGCTGATGTATGCAGGGAGGTTGAGAAACTGCTGCGCAGCCGTGTTGTGCCGTTGTGAGGTGTCCACCGAAAACGGGATTGTAACTGCTGCATCCTCACCTACTCCCGCTTTTTCCTCCCCCCTTTTCATTACGATATTTTGTTGCTCCTTCCCCCGTCATTTCTTTCCTGCCATTTGCTCCAATTGATATTTCTAGTGTGTGTGTGTGTGTGTCTTGTTTCATGCCAGAGGCACATTTTGCTTTTTTTTCTTTTTATTTGTTCATTGGCTTCATGTTTTGCGAACACAAATGGTACTGATCTCACGCCTGAGTAATTTGAGAGGTTGATGGGGGAAGAAAGTCATCTGCAGGAGGAAATGGATGATGGCGGGCTGCAGGAAGAGACGGCTGCGGAGCAGGGTGAGATGGCATTTGCTGGGGGACAACCGCCACAGCCAAATAAAAGCATCTTAGACGATGTTTGGCTGACACATGTGGGGGCGATAATTGGGGTCGCGTGCTGGTCGCTTGCGGGAACGGCATTGCGTCTGGCGATAGAGCAGACATTTGTACGTAACGCCGTTCTCACCACCTACACCACTTACGGCCCGAACTGTATTGGCTGCTACCTGATGGGTTTTATAGCATCACTGGCATCCAGCAAGTCACAAAATGCCATTTTTCCATGGATCTTCCGCAGTCTTCTTGTCGGTTTTTGCGGTTCCTTGACAACCTTCTCTAACTGGATGCTTGACACCGTGAGACAAGAGCGCGTTGCTCTGTGCTTTGGTGAGCTTGTCTCTGGCCTGACAATGCCTTTTGTTTTTTTTCTTTGGGGCCGTGACACCGCTTTTTTATTACGGGCATTTATTATGCCGTCGCTGGGTTGCATAATTGGCACAAGTGCTAGCCGTTACGAATTAGGAGGGAGACAAATGCGCCTCGTCAACGTCATATTTCTTTTCGTGTCGGTTGTAGCCGCGGTGGCGGTTCCCGTTGCGATTGAGGCGTCTGTGCATCGTCACCTGTTGAACGTGAGTTTCATTAACCGTCGTTCTGTTGTCATTTCTCCTCTCGGCGCCGTGCCCCGCTACCTGTTGGCCCAGTTGTTGAATGGAAGCAGTCGCTTTTGGAACTTCCCGATCGGCACATTCGCCGCAAACATGATTGCGGTTTTGCTTATGGGGTTGCTGGATCATTTCTACCGAACTGGGGGCAATGTTTGGTGCAAAATTGCGATGGATGGGCTTTGTGGATCGCTTTCGACAGTTTCTTCTTTTGTCAATGAAATGATTGGGTTTTACAGCTCTGACAACCGCAGGTTGATGTACATATATGCAATAATATCCGTGGCAGTGGGGGCCGCACTCATGAGCGTATGTCGTCATGTTTTTTAATAGCGGCTAGGGGAGCCTGTGAAGAGGATGTTTGCGAGGAATGCTGGCCGCGGAAATTGATATATTTCTTGATAAGAACGAAGATTATTTTTTATTGACGATTTTTTTTTACCTGTGTTGTTAATTGTTTTGTGAAAACCGACGATGGACGCAATCAGAGAGCCGATGCCGGTAGGACGAATATTTTCTTTACTTTTGATTTTTCACTTTCCGTTCCACTCACACCCTCCTGCGATGCTCGCCTCGCGGTGGGGTCTTGTGGCTGGAGGATCCTCAAAATCCTACCGCCTTATGAGTCGTAATATTTACAATTCTAACAATGTGCCACATGCTACGTGAGCGACAATACGAATGTAGATGTGTGTATATGCGTGTATTTACTTGAAGCAGGCATTTAGGCGAAACCCACTGCTTCCTCTTTTACCTTCTTTCTTTCCCGCCCCTATTAATTTACTTTACATAAGTTTAGGATCTGGCGAGCAGCCCAGACAATTATTTTCTGCCAATTGTACAATTGGCGAGTAAGCGTAATAGCTTGTCTTCTTTATTTTTTATGGATTTCTTGTTAGATAATTTGGTGTCTCTGAAGGTGCCCTGTGTGCTCCGTGGCCGAACGAAGTGGAATGTGTCATTGACCGCCCCCTGCCCCCGTGGAGCGTGTCACTCCCTGCACTCGACCCGCGTGCGGGAGGTGGTTGTGGAGTCAGTGGGCGCCCGTTGCGTTGTGCTGCGTGTGTGCTGGGCCGTCAATGATCGGTGTGTGTGAGTCTGTGTTTCTGATACATTTTATTCTGTTAATTGTGCGATTGGGAGATGGAGGGGATTCAGCGCGTTTTTGTGTGTGTGCGTTGCTTGCTTCGACTTTCCCGCGCCAGAGCCCTCACCTCGCGGTTGGGAGCCGCCGGGGATGTATTCTTGTGTTTTCGTGTGATTTATTTGTGAACGGAGCGTCCCACGGTGCGACTTGCCGTCGGTGCCGATGGTGTGGCTCTCGGTGTGTGGAGAGTGCGTGCCGTGACGCTCGCCCCGCCGCCGATGCGCCGAGCGGGCGGGACAACGCCAGTGGCACACGGCCTCTGCTTGTTGGCGACGCAGCTGTCCTTTTTCCCCCTGCTTGTGTTCTCTTGTAGCAGACTGCAGAGTGTAGGGGCGTCGCGGGCGGACGAGAAGCAGACGACGGGTGGAATTGCTGGTGGGCGGCGGGCTTGCGGCGGCTCCTTGCGTTGTGCGGGGCGCTGGTGGTCTTCATATCACTCCAGAAATTAAACCATATGCACGTGTAACGCTTTCGTTTGCTGTGCGGTGTTCTGAGCCGCCCCGTGCCTGTCAACCATTTCTTTGGGCAGGTGTAGCTGGGGCCGTGAGGGCGGTGTGAGGAGGAAGCGCAGCGTCCCACAGGCGCCAGACGAGCCCTTGCGGTGTTTCCCGTGCCTCCTGTGCGCTGGTGTCGCCGCCCACGCTGACGCCGCTCGCTCCGCCGCCCTGACCCCTTCACCCGCACCGTCCCGGATTCGGGTGGGGCGCAGTGGGTTGGCTGACGGGCATTCGTGTACTCGCGTGGCCGTGTTGTTTCTTGTTGTCGCCCGTGCTGTTTTTGTGTGCTGCCTGCTGCCCCCACACTCCCTCCGCCCTTTTTTCCTTTGCCTAGACTCTCACACCAAGAGCGACCATGGCGAAAACGAAGCTGCCGACGATGAAGCGGAAGCTAAGGTGGGTTGCCGTGCTGCTGATTCTCTTCATTGCGGTCACGACTGTTCTGTCCCTCAGCTTTGTCCCCGCTGACGATGATGGTGCACCGGCACCCAACAACCTCCGCCACCCGCGAGCCTCCGCAGTGGACGACGCAGCGCTTGCTTACATCCCACGCCGTGTTGTGGACACGTGGAGCCGGCGGGAGTATCTGGTTGTGCTGGGCATCCCCTCCACCGACGACGAGGCGAGGCGAACACGACGCAACCTGCAGCGGACGACGTGCTGGCGGTTCCCCGGAGTGGCGACGAGGGCGAACGACTTCACCGGTGCGATGCTTGTGCTGTACGTCCTTGGGCGACACCCGTCGCACGGCTACGACTACTCTGCCGCGCTGCTGGAGGAGGCGTCGCAGTGGAACGACGTGGTTGCGCTGCCAATGAACGAGGGCCGTGTTTCACCAGAGAAAAAAGTAGGTGTTGGAGGGGATTCGGGCATCGAGGCTTCTATTGGTATGACCCGAAAGACGTACATGTGGTTTGACCTTGCGCACCGCCTGTTCCCGACCGCGAGGTACATTGCGAAGGGCGATGACGACATTTTCCTCCGTGTGCCGCTGTTTGTTGCTCACCTGCGCCTACTGCCGCGCCGAGGGATCTACATGGGCGTCCATGCAGGAGATTCATTTTTGGTTAAGAAATGTTTTCTACATGTGGCGTTTATTGTAGGATATTGCTACACCTTGTCGAGGGATGTGGCGGAGGCGTTGGTGTCGTACGAACCGCTGCGGCGCCTGGCATACTTGCCGTACAGCAAGGAGCGTGATGACGAATTTGCACTGCTGGGGTTTTTGTACGAGGACGTAATGGTTGGTTTGGTTCTTGAGAAGGAAGTGAAGTACAAGCCGATGTTGTACGTCAAGGTGCTGGGTTGTCATTTCCATGACGCTCGCAATGGCACGGGGCACTCGCAGGTGGTGCCGACCTCGATGTGTGTCCATCACGTGCGGGAGGACGACTACGCTGCACTGATGGCGCGCTTTGGCAACGACACATCGCCTGTTGCCCGTGTGGAACGGTACTCGGAGGAAGTGATATACCCGTCGTGCGATTGACAAATGGACGAAATGATCTGTTTCCTGTGCGTGTTGAATCCTAATTTATTGCTTAATTGGTTGCTGCACTCCGGTTCGTGCCCTGTGTGCTCCGTGGCCGAACAGCGTGGAATGTGTCATTGACCGCCCCCTGCCCCTGTGGAGCGTGCCACTCCCTGCCCTCGACCCGCGTGCGTGTGTGCTTCTGCTGGGGGCACGTGATGAGGATGTGCGTGTGTGTGCTGGGCCGTCAATGATCGGTGTGTGTGAGTCTGTGCTTTTTTACATTTTATTCTATTTTAATTGTGCGATTGGGAGATGGAGGGGATTCAGCGCGTGTTTTTTTTTGTGTGTGTGCGTTGCTTCGGCCTTCCCGCGCCAGAGCCCTCACCTCGCGGTTGGGAGCCGCCGGGGATGCATTCTTGTGTTTTCGTGTGGTTTATTTGTGGGCGGAGCGTCCCACGGTGCGGCGGCTGTCAGTGCCGATGGTGTGGCTCCCGGTGTGTGGAGATGGCCCGCTTTTTTCATGTGTAGTTTGGTTCTGGCATTTTGGCATTTATTTTTCCTTTGTGTTTGTTTTTTCTGTGTGCTGCCCGCACGTCCACATTTCTTCCTGTTTGTTTTGTCCTTCTTTTCTTTTTTTTCCCGCCCCATTTCCGGGTGGGGAATTATTTGACCAGGCATCTCACCCGCGCTGTTTGTCTTGTTTTGTACGTGGCGGGGCGCCTTTATTTAGGCCGCTTGGGACGAGGCCGCACGGCTGGCAAAAGGCGGTAATGAATGTAAGCGAATATCAGGGGCTGGACAACGGTTAAAACGAAAAAGGAAAATGGAGCGAAACGGCATGTGCGTGCGTGTGCGCGTGTATTTGACCGCGGTAGAAGCGAATGTGCGTTTGTTGTTGCGCCGTGGTTTGTGGCGCTCTTTTTGTCTTTTGCCGTGTACGTCCGTCCTCAGTTCTCTCTCGCCCGGCAACAGCGAGAGTACTGGAGTTTGTGGTGCCGGTCTGCACGCCCAACGTGCGTGGAGGACACACACTGAAACACAAACACGCGCGGAGGGGGAGGGCGGCGTGCGTGTTGAGGGACTTTGGCCCACTTTTTTTGCTGCTGACAGAAGAAAAAACAGACGACGCTTCGTTGCCAGGTGCCAACAGCCGCCGTCTCTCGGCCACGGTGCGGGTCGGAATTTGTTCTTGAGGGCGTGCCCTTTTTGGAGTCGCCGGATGTCCTTTCCAGCGACGATGAGGACGGCCTCGGCCTCTTCCGCAGATGTGCAATGGTCCATCAGCAGTCAAATAATAGACTCTCTGCGGCAGACAAATGGGGACGATGAGAAGACAGGTATTTGCTGTTGCTCTCCTTGGCGGTAGCGAAGTCGACGGAGACGAGGATGAGGAGGGGGACGCGTGGAACATTTGTGGGAGCAGCATCTATTGAAACGGGAGCGACAGCACTCTGGCAAGTCAGATATCTCTTTACAGAATTGCTGTGGCGGCCTCTCCCCCAGCCTCTGCCTGGAGAGACACAAGAACGCGACCGAGTGCACTGATGCAACCAGCCTCCACCGCACAGGAGGAGAACTGCTTTGCGTGTAGCGAGGACGTGTCCGCCGCCTCGGGGAAGGATGAGGAGCGCCTGCTGCAAAACCGCCTTTTCAATAAAGTCAGGAGCCGCTCTTCGGCACTCGTCACACTGAGTGGGAGTGGCCCCGGAATTTTCCGTGCGCAGGAGGGCTCACTGCATGGAAGCGTAAAGCCCCTGAGCGACCTCACGGATCGGATGGACAGTGGCGCAAGCCCTTTCCGTTATTCGAGCAGCACCGACGGGCACGCTGGAGTGGCGTCAACGGTGTCCCCCGTAGATGCTTTTCTGTGCTATCTCTCAGTAAAGGAAGGAAACTTTTATTTTTTACCTCGATGGCGGGGGAAGTAGCATGGCCGCAGCCGAACAGACGCCTCGGCACCGTCTCTGACCGCTCTGAGGCTTGCGGCTGCTCCTTGTCGGCACAGGAGTGCGGCCCATATACACTGGGCGAATGGATGTTCGCGTGGACCCCTGACGCGGAGTCTGTGGGGTGGAATGATTATCTTCAAGAAGACTATCTGGCACGGCAAAAAAGTGCCTTGACCACGCAGGCGGGGAGCTGGCGGCAACAGCAGCTGCAGTGCGGGGACAGTTTGCATCGTGTGCCCGTGGGGGAAGGACGACATGGCGCAGGATGGGCTCCTGGAGGCTGAGTTTTTCGCCCCGGTGGATGGGAGCTTCTAGTCCAGCAAGAAATGCTGAGCATGGGGAGAAGGAGCTGTGACCGCCCCGTATTTTGGCCTCTGAGCCAGAGTGCACCCTGTCGAAGGCAAAAAGAGGCGAAGTCGACACAATGCGACTTGTCCACGAAGCGCTTCTTCCTCCCATGCTCTGGCAGAGGCGTCCCGGGAGGATGCTGCGAACAGTTGCGCTTTTGTTGTTGGCTGTGGTGGCGGGGAGGGCGGAGGGGCAGACTCAACTGACAGGCCTTGGTCGCGGAAGGTTGTGAGAAATTACTGTGGCGCGGCGCACGTTGTACGTCTTCCCCATCGGAGTGTCATTTGTATCGTTGACGTGTTATATGTTCTCCTCTTTCTTTCTTGTTTTGCCCGCATGGCCCTGTTTTTTCTCTTCTCCATCCATCATCCTGTAAGGCGTGCCGCCAATCCTGACAGCGGGATGTGAGTATGCAGCGTTTGTACGTGTATACATACATGGGAGTGCCCATGCCTGTGGGTTCTGTGTATTCTTGTGCAAATACGGCACGCATATATTTTTATACGTGTATATTTGTGCATGTGGGTTGACATCTATGCGAATTTCGTTGTTTTTGGGTTTTTTATTCTCATCATGATGTGTCAGCCTATTTGTTTGTTGTCTTGTTGCTTTTTCAAAATGGACTGCTCCTTTCTCCTTCTCTTCTCATGCTACTGACGGCCGGCCTCCCCGTGTTTGTGCAAGTGCGCCATGTACCACTGCGATGACTATGGCACGCTGGATACCACCGACCCACTTGACTGGATGGATGCCCTTCTGCTTTGACCCATCGATGTCGACGGAAGTTCTCCCCGGCGGCCACTAGTCAGCAGCGGTGACGGTGGGCCTGCCACTCACCCCGAACTCCACAGTAGAAGCGGCAGTGACGTTTCTAGCAGTGGCGATGCCTCCTGCGACTCACTCGCCCGGGAGTCCTGCCACTCATGCCGCTTCCTTTCCTTACAGCTGGAGGAAGACGAGGAGCAGTCGGCGCGCAGGGCGCGTGGCGCTCCCACCCTTGTGGACCGGTGGGGGAAGTTGACGCACGGTGCTGATGGTGTACTGTTGGCGAGTTTTCTCTCCCGGGCAAATAACACGTCCCCGACGCAGAAGCGGCGAAACAGCCCGGGACGAATCGCGGCGACGCTCCAGTGCTTGAACAGACTCAACAGCACTGGCTGCATTATCGCCCGCCACTCCATCACACTGCACCCGCGGCCGGGGCTAACGGTGGAGATACCGGAGGAGAATAAGGAGGAGTTTTGCGTCGAGCTTTTGACACTCATGCAGCAAAAGTCGGGTGGTAAGAAGACTGCGAGAAGCTCTGGCGAGCTGCTCTTATCGCGTGGCAATTTCATGGACGCGGGGAGCAGTGCCAATCGTATTGAATTGGAGAGGGAGGAGGCGGGCGTAGTCGCGGCCTCCAGAGGATGCGGGTCCGCCAAACTCATCCTGTTCCCGTCCGCCACACGTCCGCGCAGCTCTCAAGCCTCCGGGAATATGTTAGCGGACGTCCACCCGTTGTGTGCGCCATGGCCAATAGAAGAGGAAAAGAGGAGCTGGACAAAGACGACAGGGAGCGGAACTCCCGGGTGAATCCGTTGGGTGCATCCGAGGAGGCGCCAACCGACATGGCAGGTCCCTCAGTAGCCGTCCCACGTAAAAAACAAAGGGGCGTGGCCGATAAGGGACGAGCTGCTGGGAAAGTCAGGCCAAGGCGCGGGACGACGCACAGCGACAGTGCCAGTAGCAGTTCCGTGAAAAGGAGCGGGAAAAAGTCCTTGCGGGGCGGTTTCTTTTCCCGGATCTGCTGCACTTCATAAGAGAACCATTTTCATCCACCGTTTATGTTTGTCTGTTTTGCTTTGTAATTGCTGTTTGCAAAATACGCCCATTTGTGCGGCGGTGTTCATTTTATATGTTTTTATGCGTGTGGTGCTTGTTTCTGCTGGGGTGGCGGGTCTTCCTTTTTTGATTGGTTTATTGTGCGCATATTTTTGTGATTTTGTGTGCCTGCCGCTGCGTGTAATTTGTGCGGCTTTTGTGCCTGGAAGGGATATAAATGGGACGGAGAGAGGAGTGGCACGGCGTTATTTTGTTGACCGCAAGCGGTGTTTTCCGTTCCACTTGCACCATTTTACATGCAACGACATGCGTGGGAGCGTCGTGGTGGTGTGTGGGGCGTCACTCCGCGCCGTCTCGCTCTTTCTTCCTTTTTTTGTTCTGCTGCTTCTTTGGCCTTGTCGTACTCCTTTCATTGGTGCTTTGTTGTTGCTCTTTTTTCCCCCTCCCTGCCTGTGTCTGCGTGTTTGCCCGTACCTGCGGTGGCACGGGGCCCACGGACAAGAGCGCGAAAGGGACGAAACACGACCAACGAGCCTCCGTGATGTTCTGCCCGGATCCGTACGGCGCAATGCGGCTGATGCAGTACAACATGCAGCGCCGGGCCGTTCAACAAATGGTTGCCGAGACGCAGCGGCAGATGATGCAACAGGGGTGCACGGTCCCGAATGAAATGCCGCCGTCGCCGGAGGGCTTTGGGAACATGGGCGGCCCAAACTCCGGATGGGGCCCGTGCCGGCAACGGGGTGGCAGCCTTGAGCCGACGCCGGCGGGTTATTTTGGCGGCTTCTCCCCGGCACCACAGTTCCTCCCCAACGATCTTGAGAATATGCGTATCCCGGAGGAGCGCTACGGAAACTACTGAGGAGCCGAGCGCCGAGACTCACAGGGGAGGAGGGGGCGTGCCGCCGTCGAGAGTGACCCTGCATGCCGACACGTGGGAGGGGGCTGCAGCCGTGGAGACCGAATATATATACCGAGGTGACAACGCACCGGCCGCCGATGGTGGGTGGTCATGCGTACAAGAAAAGGCGGGCCGCTTTTCTGCGAGGACTCAACAGGCACGCAGGACTCTTTTTGTCCCCTACTTTTTAGTTTTTTTGTGATCAGAAATGTTGAGTGAAACCAACGCAATGAAGTGAAAAGCGTCTCGCAAGATGGAAGAAAAACAAGAGCATTTTTGTGTGTGTGTCGGAGAGAGTCTTTATGTGTCATTATATTTTTATGACTGTTTCTTCTTCTTTTGGTGTAACTTTCTGGGGAACGTGGTCTACTCCTCATCGGGGAGGAGGCGGCGCAGCGTCCCACAGGCGCCGGACGAGCCCTTGCGGTGTTTCCCGTGCCTCCTGTGCGCTGGTGTCGCCGCCCACGCTGACGCCGCTCGCTCCGCCGCCCTGACCCCTTCACCCGCACCGTCCCGGATTCGGGTGGGGCGCAGTGGGTTGGCTGACGGGCTGCGTGGCACCG
>NW_001849171.1:0-4322 GCF_000209065.1 Trypanosoma cruzi | reverse complement strand
TTTTCCTGTTGTCGCCCGTGCTGTTTGTGTCTGCTGATCGGTTCTACTACACACTCCCTCCGCCCTTTTTTCCTTTGCCTAGACTCTCACACCAAGAGCGAACATGGCGAAAACGAAGCTGCCGACGATGAAGCGGAAGCTAAGGTGGGTTGCCGTGCTGCTGATTCTCTTCATTGCGGTCACGACTGTTCTGTCCCTCAGCTTTGTCCCCGCTGCCGATGATGGTGCACCGGCACCCAACAACCTCCGCCACCCGCGAGCCGCCGCAGTGGACGACGCAGCGCTTGCTTACATCCCACGCCGTGTTGTGGAAACGTGGAGCCGTCGGGAGTATCTGGTTGTGCTGGGCATCATCACCGACGACGAGGCGAGGCGAACACGACGCAACCTGCAGCGGAAGACGTGCTGGCGGTTCCCCGGAGTGGCGACGAGGGCGAACGACTTCACCGGTGCGATGCTTGTGCTGTACGTCCTTGGGCGACACCCGTCGCACGGCTACGACTACTCTGCCGCGCTGCTGGAAGAGGCGTCGCAGTGGCACGACGTGGTTGCGCTGCCAATGAACGAGGGCCGTGTTTCACCAGAGAAAAAAGTAGGTGTTGGAGGGGATTCGGGCATCGAGGCTTCTATTGGCATGAGCCGCAAGACATACATGTGGTTTGACCTTGCGCACCGCCTGTTCCCGACCGCGAGGTACATTGCGAAGGGCGATGACGACATTTTCCTCCGTGTGCCGCTGTTTGTTGCTCACCTGCGCCTCCTGCCGCGCCGAGGGATCTACATGGGCGTCCATGCAGGATCATCGTTATGGGTGAAGGACCGTTCAATAGATGTGTTGTTTATGATTGGCTGGTGCTACACCATGTCGAGGGATGTGGCGGAGGCGTTGGTGTCGTACGAACCGCTGCGCCGCCTGGCATACTTGCCGTACAGCAAGGAACGTGATGACGAGTTTGCACTGCTGGGGTTTTTGTACGAGGACGTCATGGTTGGTTTGGTTCTTGAGAAGGAAGTGAAGTACAAGCCGATGTTGTACGTCAAGGTGCTGGGTTGTCATTTCCATGACGCTCGCAATGGCACGGGGCACTCGCAGGTGGTGCCGACCTCGATGTGTGTCCATCACGTGCGGGAGGACGACTACGCTGCACTGATGGCGCGCTTTGGCAACGACACATCGCCTGTTGCCCGTGTGGAACGGTACTCGGAGGAAGTGATATACCCGTCGTGCGATTGACAAATGAACGAAATGATCTGTTTTCTGTGCGTGTTGAATCCTAATGTATTGCTTGATTGGTTGCTGCACTCCGGTTTGTGCCCTGTGTGCTCCGTGGCCGAACAGCGTGGAATGTGTCATTGACCGCCCCCTGCCCCTGTGGAGCATGTCACTCCCTGCCCTCGACCCGCGTGCGGGAGGTGGTTGTGGAGTCAGTGGGCGCCCGTTGCGTTGTGCTGCGTGTGTGCTGGGCCGTCAATGATCGGTGTGTGTGAGTCTGTGTTTTTTACATTTTATTCTTTTAATTGTGCGATTGGGAGATGGAGGGGATTTAGCGCGTTTTTTGTGTGTGTGTGCGTTGCTTGCTTCGGCCTTCCCGCGCCAGAGCCCTCACCTCGCGGTTGGGAGCCGCTGGGAATGTACTCTTGTGTTTTCGTGTGATTTATTTGTGAATTGGGCGGGCGTCCCACGGTGCGGCTGCTGTCAGTGCCGATGGTGTGGCTCTCGGTGTGTGGAGAGTGCGTGCCGTGACGCTCGCCCCGCCGCCGATGCGCCGAGCGGGCGGGACAACGCCAGTGGCACACGGCCTCTGCTTGTTGGCGACGCAGCTGTCCTTTTTCCCCCTGCTTGTGTTCTCTTGTAGCAGACTGCAGAGTGTAGGGGCGTCGCGGGCGGACGGGAAGCAGACGACGGGTGGAATTGCTGGTGGGCGGCGGGCTTGCGGCGGCTCCTTTCGTTGTGCGGGGCGCTGGTGGTCTTCATATCACTCCAGAAATTAAACCATATGCACGTGTAACGCTTTCGTTTGCTGTGCGGTGTTCTGAGCCGCCCCGTGCCTGTCAACCATTTCTTTGGGCAGGTGTAGCTGGGGCCGTGAGGGCGGTGTGAGGAGGAAGCGCAGCGTCCCACAGGCGCCAGACGAGCCCTTGCGGTGTTTCCCGTGCCTCCTGTGCGCTGGTGTCACCGCCCACGCTGACGCCGCTCGCTCCGCCGCCCTGACCCCTTCACCCGCACCGTCCCGGATTCGGGTGGGGCGCAGTGGGTTGGCCGACGGGCATTCGTGTACTCGCGTGGCTGCGTGGCACCGCGTGGCTGTGTTGTTTCTTGTTGTTGCCCGTGCTGTTTGTGTCTGCTGCATGCTGCCCTCACACTCCCTCCACCCTTTTTTCCTTTGCCTAGACTCTCACACCGAAAGCGACCATGGCGAAAACGAAGCTGCCGACGATGAAGCGGAAGCTGAGGTGGGTTGCCGTGCTGCTGATTCTCTTCATTGCGGTCACGACTGTTCTGTCCCTCAGCTTTGTCCCCGCTGCCGATGATGGTGCACCGGCACCCAACAACCTCCGCCACCCGCGAGCCTCCGCAGTGGACGACGCAGCGCTTGCTTACATCCCACGCCGTGTTGTGGATACGTGGAGCCGGCGGGAGTATCTGGTTGTGCTGGGCATCATCTCCACCGACGACGAGGCGAGGCGAACACGACGCAACCTGCAGCGGACGACGTGCTGGCGGTTCCCCGGAGTGGCGACGAGGGCGAACGACTTCACCGGTGCGATGCTTGCGCTGTACGTCCTTGGGCGACACCCGTCGCACGGCTACGACTACTCTGCCGCGCTGCTGGAAGAGGCGTCGCAGTGGCACGACGTGGTTGCGCTGCCAATGAACGAGGGCCGCGTGACTACTAACAAAACAGTTGGTCAATACGGCTCGAGGAGCGATGAGGAGGAGATTGGTATGAGCCGCAAGACGTACATGTGGTTTGACCTTGCGCACCGCCTGTTCCCGACCGCGAGGTACATTGCGAAGGGCGATGACGACATTTTCCTCCGTGTGCCGCTGTTTGTTGCTCACCTGCGCCTACTGCCGCGCCGAGGGATCTACATGGGCGTCCATGCAGGAGATTCATTTTTGGTTAAGAAATGTTTTCTACATGTGGCGTTTATTGTAGGATATTGCTACACCTTGTCGAGGGATGTGGCGGAGGCGTTGGTGTCGTACGAACCGCTGCGCCGCCTGGCCTACTTGCCGTACAGCAAGGAACGTGATGACGAATTTGCACTGCTGGGGTTTTTGTACGAGGACGCCATGGTTGGTTTGGTTCTTGAGAAGGAAGTGAAGTACCAGCCGATGTTGTACGTCAAGGTGCTGGGTTGTCATTTCCATGACGCTCGCAATGAAACGGGGCACTCGCAGGTGGTGCCGACCTCGATTTGTGTCCATCACGTGCTGGAGGACGACTACGCTGCACTGATGGCGCGCTTCGGCAACGACACATCGCCTGTCGCCCGTGTGGAACGTGTCTCCGACGACGTGATATACCCGTCGTGCGATTGACAAATAGACAAAATGATTTGTTTCCTGTGCGTGTTGAATACTAATGTATTGCTTGATTGGTTGCTGCATTCCGGTTTGTGCCCTGTGTGCTCCGTGGCCGAACAGCGTGGAATGTGTCATTGACCGCCCCCTGCCCCCGTGGAGCGTGCCACTCCCTGCCCTCGACCCGCGTGCGTGTGTGCTTCTGCTGGGGGCACGTGATGAGGATGTGCGTGTGTGTGCTGGGCCGTCAATGATCGGTGTGTGTGAGTCTGTGTTTTTTACATTTTATTCTATTTTAATTGTGCGATTGGGAGATGGAGGGGATTCAGCGCGTGTTTTTTTTTGTGTGTGTGCGTTGCTTCGGCCTTCCCGCGCCAGAGCCCTCACCTCGCGGTTGGGAGCCGCCGGGGATGCATTCTTGTGTTTTCGTGTGGTTTATTTGTGGGCGGAGCGTCCCACGGTGCGGCGGCTGTCAGTGCCGATGGTGTGGCTCCCGGTGTGTGGAGATGGCCCGCTTTTTTCATGTGTAGTTTGGTTCTGGCATTTTGGCATTTATTTTTCCTTTGTGTTTGGTTTTTCTGTGTGCTGCCCGCACGTCCACATTTCTTCCTGTTTGTTTTGTCCTTCTTTTCTTTTTTTTCCCGCCCCATTTCCGGGTGGGGAATTATTTGACCAGGCATCTCACCCGCGCTGTTTGTCTTGTTTTGTACGTGGCGGGGCGCCTTTATTTAGGCCGCTTGGGACGAGGCCGCACGGCTGGCAAAAGGCGGTAATGAATGTAAGCGAATATCAG
>NW_001849170.1:12174-27570 GCF_000209065.1 Trypanosoma cruzi | reverse complement strand
ATTTCATGCTGAGAATACGCGGCGCTTCACAGCAGGTGCGGCTCACCGTGTGCATAAACAGCAAGACGGCCTCCACACAACAAACGCACACACTGCCAGCAATCAACCACCAATGGACGGGGAAGAGAAGAGACACACCGCCACCGTCTCCAGTTCAATCCCACGGCAATACGGGATACGGCCACAGCCCCGCAGCCAACACACAACGCACACGGAGCGAGCAATCTCCCAAAGAGCCACGCGCAGAAGCGGATCCTCATCCACCCATGACGCGGCGCCTCACCCCAAGCGGTCACACAGAACGCACTGTTTCCTCAATAGAAATTATTCGTCGTCCATCCCTTAAAAATGCTTCTGTTATTGATGGGCTTTAGAACACAATAGAAGGAAATGGAAAATGCAGTGGTACTGCGACAGCGCCAAACACAATGATTCCCTCATACCGGGGCAATTCTCCAATTATGCCTCGTATGCAAACACACAATCAACATACTATATAAAAACCACCCAATTTTTTTCACCAGAAACCAAACAACCCCACTCCCTCCCTAATTTCTTCTGTCACTGTTATTTTCGATAGTGTTGGACATTTTGTCATTTTTGTGCGATGCCGCCGCATGGGGATGGTGCACCTGCACCGTATGCACACAAAATTATCAAAAATATATAGCTCCCACAATATTTTTTCACCAAAAGTCAAAACTACCCCTTTCCCCAATTTGTTTTCCTATTTCGACGGTTCTTCCATACTTCGGAGAGCTTCGTCCCTTCCAAATTCTCTGGATGATATTGACATTTGGTACTGATGCACCTTTTCCTTCCAGAGCGCCGCAATTTTTTGTTTTTCCTCCTCGATCACATTATTGGAATCGACGACATCACATCTCTGCCAGCCAGTTAGCGGCTTGTTGTCTTTGTGCTGCACATAAACAATCTCCCACAACATGTCTCAGGATAATTCCTCCCAATCATTAAAATATTTCAGCAGATACTCAGTGAACTGCTTCACAGTGCTGGCGGTGGTGTGATGCTCACCCGCCGTAGTAATCTGCAGCCCAACCAGTGTCTTCCGTCATGACTCCACAAAAAAACAAAAAAAAAGGCGTCCACCAGCGGAAAGTTTTGGACCACCGGTTTGTACGGCACCCGATAATTTATATTAATCTTACCAGCAAGCTCGCTCATGTACCGTAAAAGAAGGGGCTTGAGGGGGCGCTCATGTGGATACAATTCCAGCGCACAGCGGTGTGGTGGAGCATTTTCTGTTAGTTTCAGCCCCTTGAGTTTCGGTATTATTGCATTTACAAAGGCCTCGTTCAAAAACGTAAACAAGGAATGCTTTTCAAGGACTTTTGATATGAGATCGTCCTTAATAGCCAATATGAGTAAATTAAAATCATTCGGCATCTTTAATTCCGCCAATTTGCATAAAGTTAGATTTCCAAGATAAGGAGACATCAGTCAATTAAAGGTTGATTCACAATTGCCTTCTCCTCGTACTCGGACGATCCTCACAAGTTTGTGAGACACGTTGTCACCACCCAACATTTCCGTAGTTCCGAAATGAAGGTAATATTCGGCTTCGATGCGGTTCAGTTTATTAATAGTATCGTTGCACGATTGAATCCGATTATTGTATTTGGTGTCATCAAAGATGTAGCGGAGAAGTGGTCCCACTTCATCCATTCGGCCATTCACCACATTCCAGTACTCAGCTTGCTCACCTGAATCATTGCGCTTCATCCAAACGCACATCGCCTTCACATCGTCTTTTTCAGGGCAATTCATTATGATTCGCTTCGGTGACCTGTATTTCTCCCATTCGTCAAAGTTGTCCTCGTTTGGCGATGTCACCACAATCATGCCCCATAAGCTAGAAGTAGAAATCTCATACGGTTTACGGCCCTCTTTTGCCACGTCGTAGATAATATACGCATTCACCCCACGGAGAGAAAGGGAAGAAAGAACATCGTTAATACTGGCCTCACCCATGTATTTTGTCACCGTCTTGATGGTCTTTTCAAACAAGAATGCTTCATTTCCAATAACGTACAGAACCACAGGGAGTTTCTCCACGTCGTAGTGCAGTAGCTGATACAGGAGGTACGAACCGGCATTCATCGACTTCCCGATCCCGGGCGTCCCAATTAACAGAAGCCGCTCAGGCGTAAAGTGCTCCTCAACGTGAGTGCCGAACCATTCGATGAGATAATGCTCGACGATCTGCCACACTCGCTCCACCTCACAGTCCACATAGCAGTCACGAATGAATTCATTCCCCTTCCATTTCCAAGAATATGGCCATCCCTTGTCCGAGGTGAGCACCATCAGCCTGGGAGGTGCTTCACCGGACTGCTGCACGGCGTCATTCCTTTCGAGAGTGTCGTCAACTTTCTTGTACGTCCACGACTGTTCTGGTTTCCCCTCCTTCACCTTCATTCCCATTTCTGTTTGCTCTTTCTCAGAATCGGGTACTTCCACCAAATGGCTCCACCCCGCATTGTACACAGACTCGTAATATCCCTTCAGCACCGTTGATTTAACCACGGACGTTGATATCTGCGCCCGAGAAAGGGCTGCGTTTAGTTTTCCACTTACAAGAGGAGTGACCGTATCCTTTCCTTCATAATCCCTCCATTGCTCGAGAGAGAGCACACCATTCTCGTGAAGCTTGCGTACAACTTCTTCCATATCCACTTCCTCCATTACAGCCCTCCCCATCTTCAAATAACGAACTGTTGTCTTTATTTCGTTCAGTACTCTTGCATCAGGGATATACCTCGCGGGTTCCTTAAAAAACTCCTCCAGCAAAACATCCTCATTGGTGTCTACAACGCCCTTTCCGCCGAATCTCACCGTAAGAAAGTCATTCAGCTTCATGTCCTTGTCGCGAACTCTTCCTTTAAACAGTACGTCTTCGATATTAGTGGAAATGGTAAATTTAATTTCTTGCGCTCGTCTTTGCCTTTCATCCTCCTCACGCCTCACTCTTTCTTCTGCCTCCCGCTTTTTTTCCGCCTTACGTTTTTCTTACGCCTCACGCTTTTCTTCCGCCTTACGTTTTTCTTCCGCCTCACGTTTTTCTTCTCTCTGTACCTGAGTGAGTACTCCGTTTAGTTTTCCCTTTGCAAGTGGAGTGACCGTATCCTTTCCTTCATAGTCCCTCCATTGCTCGAGAAAGAACACACCCTCGTGATGAAGCTTATAAATAGCCTCCAATAATATTTTCCTTTTCTCCACCTCTCTTTTCCTATTATCCAGCTCTATTTTCAGCGCTTGGTACGCAGTTAAGTTAAGAATTCTTCTAAGAAACTGCTGGTCTTGTACGTAAGCATCCGGCTCCTGAACAAACGCGTCCATCGTCACGTTCCCATTTCTTTCTACAACCCACTCCTCGCCAAAGTTGCTCCGAAGGAATTCATTCAGCCTCATGTCGGTCCTGTTAGTGCTTCCTTCCAGCAGAATGTCCTTTACGCTGCTGCTCATGGTCCACTGCGGTCGATGCATTTCCTCCAATCTTCTGCGACTCACAGAGGAGTAATCTGTGTCACTCTCAAATTCCGACCTCGCTCTCCTCTGACCTCCCTGCGAAACATTGGACGATCGACTCTCCAAATTGCCGTAAATTCCTTCCTCGGGCCTTCCAGACATCGTTTCTCCTTGTTTTCGTATTTGGATTGAGTTAGATCTAAACAATAACCACCCAACGAGGAGAATGATAAAAAGAAATACAATAGGCACAGTCATGAATCGAAGCCACAACAAGGGACTCACCCACACAGTGTGACGGCACAGTATTCGATGCACACCACATGCACGAGGACCACCACAACGACGGCGAGTGGATGCCACCCACCCAGAACAGTGTTGGAGAGAGCAAACAACAACGTGGTGCGCACGGAGGGTTCGCCCACGCATACCGCTCGCCACGGTCCCGCACCCGTGTGGCACCGCCGTCACCGCACACACTCTGCAGGAGGACGTGGGCACATCGCTACTGACACAAACACACAAAATTTGGAGGAGAATTCGGTGCAGAAGCGGCCACATGCAGGGAGCACAAATCATACACACCACAGCAGCGATGCATCACGGTAATCCCCCACACAACAGAAAAGAGTGCAATTTGCATGCTTTATGGAAAATATCTGCGGTGTGCATGGCAAAAGAGTGCCGTGACGCTGCCTTTCATATTGCATTCGCCATTCACGTATCACTGGGAAGCACGCAGCCACCACTCCTCCGTTCAGCTCCCCGTGCTGCTCGTGTCGCTCCACTGGAGGAAGTTGTCACCGCACATCCCCCTCACCGTGCATTGTGGAACAAAAATCAACCACACGGCATGGGTGCGGTGCCACCCCGCCAATAAATCCCAGGAAATTCCCCACTGCCTCGTGTGGCACGGACGGCAGTATCATTATGCCTGCGAAAGGCTTTTTTCCAAACAAGAACGCGACCCCACCACACGCCCGTAAGAACGTTTGGTCCGTCGCACGCAAAGGACTGGAGCGAGAGAACAGCAGGAAAGGCAACACCCGCAGCCATGAGCAGCCCGCACACGCCAACACTCCGCTGCCCCGCATATCACCAAAAATAAAAATACCAAAGAAACTTGTCACATCCCAAATACAAATCGCAGGTGCGGTTGCAGCACACACTCCCACCTCCTGGGCGTGTGTAGCCCCTCGCTGCTCGGCGCTCTAAGTGGGATCAACAAAAGCGCCAATTCGGGAGCATTCGACCACCGCCACAGCAGTCACGCTCCCCATTTCTCACAAAGGCGAAGGCTTGCAGTGGCGCAGCGGACGGCGGCATGCACAGTCGCAGGGTAATGGACTGCCGCGGGAAGCACGCAACGGCGATGCGCCCCTCCTTTGGGAAGCCCAACAAAAAACATGTGTCGCGCAGTCCCCGTGAGCAACACACATTGAACCGTATTCAGCTCCACTACTGTGGCCATCCGCACACACAGCATGAGTGTGACAACGCAGGCCAGAAAGCACGGAATAACAGTACTCATCCCTCCCATAAAGGCTATGCGGCGTCCGTGCTGCCTTCAACAATAATTCCACCCCACATCTCCCCTCTGCATATCCGCAGCAAAAAGGCCCACACGGTGTACACTACATTAGGAGTTCCTAAAGCGCAAACCGAATCATCAGAGCGCTGCCCTCTTCTCAATGTTGGGTAGAAGCTCTATGATCCTTGTCGCCGCCAGCCTGCGGTATTATGGAGTGGCATTGCGTTCTCGGCATATCTCTCCCTTTCCCTCGCTGTCCCTAGGCCGCAAATGAAGTGACGTCCCACAAGTGATTTCGACCGTTCTGAAGAACGTGACGTATCAGACTCGCTGAAACTGTGCGCGTGTGTGTTATTACGGGCGAGCGACACGATGCTCTCGCACATCCATGTATTCCGATCCTGCGCAACACCTCATTCGGTGCTGAAAGCGTTGGACACCAAACACGCACAAATCGCACAATGAATGCCTCTGAAGAACAAACTCCCCATTAACGTCGCCGCAGGCACCGTGACAACAAAGTAACAAAAGAAATCCAACCACTGCGCGTCCTCCCGCAAGAAGGTGAAGACACACACGCTTGTCCCCTTGGCCTCACTCCAACTCCTCAAAAGTTGGTAGGTCTATGGCAGGTGGAATCACGCTACTCCTCCCTCGCTCCCTGTCACGAAGCATGGCATTGCGCATATCCATATCCATTGCATCTGCATCACCCACATACGTCCCTTTGGGGCATTCGCCTCGGTAGTCACCAAGCACGCCCCGCTAGAAAGTGTACTCCCAGTCTATGCCGCTTCTCCTGAGCGACCTTGCTGCCTTGCCGCACAAACAATTCCACAATTTACGCATTCTGACTGCAGACACGTGCCAGTGGGGATTCCCGCCCTTTCCCTCAGCCTTGCAAAGGGCGTACGCTATAAAAATGCCGGTCATAGGGTAGACACACACAGGCGCCGACACCCGTGACAGCGCGTGAGATACTCGCCGCAGAATGAGGTGCCGCAGGTCTCCGCTCACTGATCCAGATTGACCACGCTGAAGCCCACGATTCCCGTGGGTTTGGCATCCCGATGGGTCGTCGTGGTTCGTTGACTCCCATGATGGAGGAGTGCCAAGCAAGCAAGAACCAAAAGCCTGGACACTCTGTGGAGCCAAAAAGATAAAAAACGCGGGCTGGCGCGAGCACAGCTAAGCGCCATGGGAGAAACCTCTCAGCTCACCCCATGGAAAACACTCCACCAATGTCACTGCAACATTGGCCTCTTGCTTCGTGGGTGTGTCACTTCTCTCTTCACTCCGTGCCAGCCTCCGTCCAATTCCCCGCCCAGCAGTACTACACGTCACACGGCGCTGCCTCCGCACAATCACACTTCGCGGCCAATCATCGTGACGCACCTCCAACTGCAGTCGCATCCAACCTCAAAAGCCCTCGCACCCTCTTCCTCCCTCCTGTGTGTTGAGAGAAGACGCCTCTCTCGCGGTCTTCGCGTCCTCCCCAATAAAGCTCTGCAGTTGTGCCCAAACATCACCGGGTCTCTTGTCAAGAAGGAAACCGTGTGCGACGTGACCAATGTGAGCACACATAAATTTAAAAAACGGTTTATAGGCTCTCTGGAGTGCCCTGCGTGCGCCCGCATGTACGATGGGAACACACACGGTGCGAGTCGGGCGACGTCATCGTTCCAGCTCGCATCTCCACCAGGTGACTCGTTGACGGCTCCATCCCGCTTCACGACAAGTCGAATAACAGTGCACACGTAGGTGGCTGTGCTCTGCATTCACATGTGTTCCGCCTTTTGGGTTCAGCGTCGTCAGGTGGTGGAAAGAGAAGAGACGTATTATAATTCTTCCATTTGCTGCTGCTGCCGCCTCATTCCCCGTAAAGAGCCACTGAACCCTCTCTCTTTGGCGATAAAGGATCCTCACGAATGGGATGCATCCTGCCTCGTGTGGCATGAGGAACAGCAGAGAGTCCCCAACGTTGCCAATGCGGGATTGACCATCCAGTGCGGTGAATACAACACGCTGGATCTGTCGGAGGATCGTCGTGCACAATTCAGTCCGCCCGTGGCGGATACAATCCTCGGGCAGCCACGCCTGTGCAGAACAGAACACCCTTTTGGAGAACGCCGAGCAGCTCCACCGACGTGTCGGAAAACCTCACAAAAAGAGGGCCGGTCAACCTGCGGCACATTACCATACAACTTTAATACCCTGACAGCGAGAAGAGCGTTTCTACCTGAGAGTGTTCGCCCCATCATTATCATCATCACTGCTCAAATCATCTCAACAGTCAACAATGGCATCGCTCTCGTATTGCTCATGCCCGTTGGCCTCCTCCACCCGCCGCATCACGTCCGTATGAATAAAATCTCGTCATGCACAGCGATGCACCCTCTCGTTTCAGATAAATACCAATATTTTATGGTCACCAAGGTAGCAGTTCGGTTCTCCCTCCACAGGCACACTTCATAGAGGACGTCCTTCTGTTCCCTTTGCCGAATCAACGCACCGCACCCAGTGGATAAGCCCTGGTAGTTTCACCAAAAAACAAGTGTTCGATTCCCACAGCAGCGAATACTCTGTGTGATATGGAACGCACAGTTTGTTGTGCTAGTACACCGCCTCGACGGCCGCCTCGCAATGGTGCAAAGATGTCATTGCCCCTGCCTGGGTGAGGCCTAAGCCCCACATTACACTCACACAGAGAAGCACACGGCGCATTTGAAAATATATTAATATTTTTTCACGGCACATCTATGGGAAGGAGCACCACCCCCGTATGCATGTTGGCAAAGCAATGGCCCCACAACGGCGGTGCTAAAAAAACGCATCCAGAAACAGAGGAAAGAGAAGAATGGTGTGGAACACCCACAAGAAATGATGGATAGCCCACTTAAAACCGGCAGCAAAGAAAAGGAAAAAAGCAGCAGCAGCAGTAGTACTGGTGGTGACCATCATTTCCTTTTTTCTACCCTTTACTCGCTAATAACCCAAACACGTGGGGTTCAAAAGTCCTTTTCACACACAATTGTGCGGCAGTTAGCCTCTCTCCAACCAGCCGCCTCAATACATCTAAAAGAGCACACAAGAAAACCACAAATAGCCATGGGAAAAAAAGAGAAAAACAATAAAAGATCCCACGGCATTAGTGCGGAAGCGGAACGACACGCTTTTCGCACAATTAGTCGTAAAGTCGGCCAGAGCAAAAGAGATCCAGGCCCGAGCAAACTCGGACGCCACAGGCGGTTATTGTGCTCCTTTGAGACCTTTCCGCCAGCTCCTGTTCCACCCGAAGGAAGAGGGCTGGCGGAATGTGATCCTCGCCGCAAAGAGTTGCTTCAACGGGGCCAACAAAACAAATCCTCGCATATTGCGAATGTCAAGTGGGCCACCCCACCGCATTTCCCCGTCATTATCGCTCAGCTGCGCACGTGCGTCTCTTCACGTACCTCGTCGTTCCTCAAGAAGCCTTTCCGCAGGAGTCCTCAAATGCAGTAGACGCTTGAGAGCAACAAGCCAGGCCTCGCAGTCGCTGTCAGTCTCACAAACTACCTCCAGTGATTTCCCACGGCGAAGCAAAAGTGCGAATGCGCGGCGGTTGTCTGTTCCAAGGCTGAACAAGGTGATTTTTTGCGTGGGATCATGGCGGTGCGTCCCATTGTCAAAAACTGCCTACTGGCGTGTTTTTGCCAGCTGTGCCTCGCCGCTGTAGTTCACAAATGAGGTTGTGGACGAGCCGATGAGAACTTTTTCGATGTCACGTATCCACATGGTGACTGGAGGCCGTTTGCGATTTATCGGGAATCCTGATGGTACAGATCACAGGAATGAATACGTTTGCAGTCCTCCGAGAGAAAATATAGGCGTCTGCAGGCATTGCCCTTGCTTGGTATCTTTTTCACGCGGACCCCGTTGCGTAATTAATTCAGCACCTGATCCACAACAGAACTGAGGTGGCGTTCCGTTGCCTCGGCGTCATGCAGTTTTTCATTTTTCTTTGCCACGTAGTCATCAAGCATACGCTGTCGATACACCTCGAGTCCTCGTCCCAGTCTCTCCTTGCGGGCCTGTTCATCTTCAGCGCCGGCCAAGTGTGACTATTCTTCTTGCGTGAAGACCTCGTCAAACTGGCGTCGAATGATGTCCGTCTCCTCCGGGTTCACAGGAATGTCTTCAACGGAAATGAGCTTCGGCAAATACTCCTCGATCATTTTGATGTCGGCAGCAAGAGCCCTCTCGGCGACGTCCTCCTTGGCTGTCGCCTGCTCGCACTTCTTCTTCCGCTCCTCGGCCAAGGGACGCACCTGTTCCGGGATTTTTGCATTCATTTCCTTAATCTGATGGGTCCACTGCCTCCGCTGGCGACACCGCTCCACCCGGACGGTCCTTCGCACCGCCTCAATAGAATGCCGCTCCCGCATGATGGTCTCTCGCCCCCTCGCCCCGTCAAGTTGAACCATCTCGAGCTGCTGCTCCCTCGTCTCAATGGCGCTCTGCCGTAGGCTGAGTTCTTGCTCCGGCTGCTGCATCGCCTGCCGCAACCTCTCCGAGGCACTCTCCTCGTCCTGTTTCCTCGTTCGGATCTTCCCCAACGTCTGCTCGTACTCCCAAATGCGGTTTTCGCGGTCGGCCTGCAGAGCACTGCTCTCCCGCTTTTTCGCCTCCAGAGTCCTCTAAATTTCATCCAACGTGGCCCCACCTCTCTGCTCAAGCTCTTTGCTCATCTTCTCCGCCTCATGCATGGCGCGCTCGCAAAACACACTCAGCTGCCATTTCCGCGCCTCCTCACGGTTGCTCTCAATGGCGTTGATGCGCTTCATCCCTTCCTCCTCCATGTCTGAAATGGGCCTGTTGGATTCATAGCCACAATGCCTGTAGTCGTACACGGTCCGGGCAATCATGAGTTCATCCCGCAACTCCATGATGTCCTGATCAAGACGCCACTTGTCAACGGCAAGATCCCTTGTGGCGGATCCAATTCCGGTCGGGCCAAGAATATTGCCAACACGACGAGTCGTGGAGAGACAATGGAACGATTCCTCCGCCCACACGGCATCCGAAAAGGCGTGAGCCAATAAAACCGTCTCGGTAGAACCGGTGAAGCTATTGTTGCGGTTACCTTTTTCCGTATTGTACGCTCGGCGCAACAACTGACTGAGTTCTGACATGCCGAAGGGAATGCACAGACGAATGCGGCGAATGCTGGAGACAATTCCTGCTGCCGACACCAGTGTTCGTTGGTCCCCCTCGTAGTGTAGCTGCGCGGCGGCATCAATGCCACACAAAGCGGGTCGTTCGGCATCTTCCAAGGCGACAAATGTCAGGGAGTTTGCATCCATGTAATCTGCAAACTCCGCCTCACCATCATCGCGGTAAAGCTGAAGAACGACGGTGTCGGGCAAATAGGAAGGCATTGCCTCCAGCTCAGGCGTTGGCTGCCTTTCACACAGCACGGAGGCAAAGTATTTATCATGGTTTTTGACGATAGTGTCCATCGCCGCTCGAACGTCGCCGGCCAATGAGACACGCATTCGCGCCACCATTCGCACACGAGGTCCCTCCTTTAGGGAGTCGACAATAACTCCGAGCTCGTTGTCGGCGTCAAGAAGGTCTGCGCGGTGCTCTGTTGACCCAATGACGTGGCATGAGAATGCAAAAATGCCCTTTTTGGCGCCCAGCCGAATAAATTCAGTGATGACACAAGCAGCATATCCTTCTCCAGCTGCAGAGCCGTACATGAGTTGTCGCTTTGGTGACGAACGCACGCCGTGGCTGAAGGCCACCATGTTCTTGCGTTCATGAGGAAAGTTGGGGGCGGCAGTGGCACACAATTTTCGGAAGAGTGTACTCGCGTCCGGCACGTCCAACGCCACATCGACGTCAAACAAGGCCTCAGCAACCGCAAATCCGGCATCCCTCAGGGGCTGGGGGCAATTGAACTGCACCGTGTTGCCGTCCACCCGCACTATCGCGGGGAGCTGCAAGGACGGCGTCGTGGTTTGGTGGAAGCAGAAACGGCTTTCGTCTCCATTGGAGGAATATCACCTTGAATGCTGCGCTGTGAGTTTGTTGCATGCACACACAGGAGAGTCAAAGACAGACAGAAAGAAAAGAAGAGACCGAGAGGGAAACAACACTGAATAATCTTCTGGGCCGCTGGCCGAATTCTGAAATTATCCAAAAAGAACAGGAAAAAAAGCAGTAAATGGAGAGGCAATGAGTTCGCCGTAATGTTTCCCCCAAAACATATGCACATTCTGTCAATCACTGCCGTGGAATTCTGCACATAGTTAGAATTAGAAACAATTATCCCCCGCGAAGCGGCAGGCCTTTGGGGCTCCTCCAGCCACAAAAAAACGCCGCAAGGTGGGGATCACAAAGTGGGAGGGTGGGAAGGCAAAAATAAAAATAAAAAAAATAATAATTTCGTCTGGCAGCTGTCGGCTCCCTGACTCCCTCAATCGCGGTCTCCCAAAAGACCGTGCGGTAGAAGAGAAAAAAGTTGTGAAGGGATATCTTCGTTTGTGCGAGATATGAATTTATTTGGGCAGCCAGCCGTCCTCTCAAGCATTCTTTTCACAAAATCCCATAAAAATAATGAAAAATTATGCGGCCCCTGTAGTGCGCAACAGCCTCCAGTGACGATGCGCCTCTGGTGGAAAAAATAAGATAAAATGAAAAGAGGGTGTGGTGAGTGTGGCACTACTGAACACAACTGTTCTCTGAAAAGAAAGGCATTCACTGTCCAGACCTCGTAGGCACACACATATTAAAATCGTTAAAATACTCCCTAATATATTTCACCAGAACAAAATGCACTTTGTTCCCCAATTATTTCCCTAACTTTCTTCCCTATCCCTTTTCCCCCAAGGTTGTTGTATTCTCAATTTTCGGATTTTACTTAAAAAATCACGCGTTAACACAAACTGGTATTGGTGCACCCTTCCGTTCCAGAACGCCACAATTTTTTTTTAAGCGTCGGTTTTATTATTGGGATTGACGCAATCACATTCATGCCATTTTGATATCTT
Organism: Trypanosoma cruzi; assembly: GCF_000209065.1. Classification (NCBI taxonomy): domain Eukaryota; phylum Euglenozoa; class Kinetoplastea; order Trypanosomatida; family Trypanosomatidae; genus Trypanosoma; species Trypanosoma cruzi. Next base: position 15,516 of record NW_001849170.1, on the reverse strand, counting down.
TTTGCTGAATGCGTGTTGTATATAAATCATCTCCCACGACATTTCTCGGAATAATTTCTTCCAGCCCTTAAAATATGCCGATAGGTGCTCAGTGAACTTCTTCACAGTGCTGGTTATGGTGTGGTGCGCACCCGCCGTAGTCATCTGCAGCCCAACCACCGTCCTCCGCGGTGACTCCATGAAGAAAAAGCCGTCCACCAGCGAAAAGTCCCCGACCATCGGTATGTACAGCACCCGATAATTCATATTTTGTTTCGCATCAATTCCTCCAACTCCAGTTATTTCACATATTTCGGTGGGGTGGTCTCCAGGATTTGCTTTCAGCACAGTGTCCTGAATATCATGTGCTGGTGGCCTCAGCTCCTTGAGTTCCTCTGCCATTGCACTGACAAACCTCCCAAAGTTGAGCGCGCGCAAACAAAACTTGTCCGTACATGCGGACGAAATAGTTTTCCTCACCCCCAATACCAGCAAAAAAAATTCTCTGTTACTCATTGCCTTTGCCAAACGGTTCGCTGATCGAGACCCAAGGAAATAACATATCGGTGCGTTACGAAACCTCTCATTACCGCGTTCTCCTCTTATTCGGACAATCCTCACGAGTTTTTGAGACGGATCCTCAGAATACCATAGTCCCCCTCCTCCATGTGCAAAGTGCTCTTCACCATCCCGAGAATTGATCGCCTCCAAGGCATTTTCAACGGCAACAAATCGTGCTTCAAAATCTTTCGCATGAAAGATAAGCCGTGGAAGCGGCCCCACTTTTTCCATGTGTTTTTCAACCATCCTCCAGTACTTCGTTTGCTCATCTGTATCCCCATCGCGCTCCATCCATGCACACATCGCCTTCACATCCATCTCGTCGGGGCAATTCATGATGATTCGCCCGGCTCTTACTTGCGTCTCCCATTTATCATAGTTGCCCACGGTTGGCGATGACACCGAAATCATGTCCTATGCAATACAGAGCAAAAAATATTTCGCTGGCGGCTTTCCTTTTTCCGTCACATCGTAGATAATATACCATTTCATTTTCCACAGCCATAAATCGTACAAAACATCCTCGGATGCTCCTGTACACACGTATCCTGTCACCGTCTTGATGGCCTTTTCAAACACGTACCTCATGCTTCCACCAAAACTGTAGGCAACCACAGGGAGTTTCTCGACATCGCAGTGCGGCAGCTGGTAGAAGGGGTCCAATCCGGCAGCCACCGACTTCCCAATCCCGGGCGTCCCAATCAACAAACGCTTCTTGGGCGTAAAGTTGTTCTCACCGTCAGTGCTGAACCAATTCGGTTACATCGCCCTTGACGGTCCGCCACACTCGCTCCACCTCACAGTTCACATGGCAGTCACGAGTGAATTTATTCTCCCTCCACGAATACGGCCATCCCTTGTCCGAGGTGACCACCATCAGTCTGGGACGCGGTGCACCGGATTGCTCCACACCGTCATCCTTTTCGAGAGGGATCCGCCAACTACCCTGTACGTCCATGACTGCGGTGGTTTCCCCTCCCTCACATCCATTCCCGTCCCCTCGCCGTCACATACTTCCACGACACGATGCCGCTTCGCATTGTACACAGACTCGTAGCATCCCTTCAGTTATCTCGGTGCGCTCTTCGTCGTTGGGTTCCTCGCTTCCTCGGCGGCTGCATCCAAAAACCTTTTAGTGGTACCATGAACACCTGCCTTTACCTCCGCAGCAGCTGCCTGCCGCCTCAGTAGATCGTACACACCATTATTTTAAAGCTTGCTTACATCTTCCTCCATATCCATTTCATCCCTTACAGCCCTCCATCCTCTTGTAATGATTTGATGTCTGTATTTCGCCCAATACTTCCACACCGCAAATATACCTCGTAGGGGGCCTTTACAAACTCCTCCAGCAAGACATCCCGATTGGCTTCCAGAGTGCCCCTGCCGTCCAATTCCATCGTAAAAAAATCGTTCAGCTGCATTTCCTTGACGCGAAATCTTCCCTCAAACACCGCATCATCAGCCCTAGTGGAAACGGCAATCCCCAGTTCTTGTCGTTCTCGCCTTGCCTTTTCTTCTGCTTTCCACCCCTCTTCTCTCAGTAAATAAGAGTAGGCCGTGTTTATTTGTGCCCTTGCAAGAGGAATGACCGTATCCTTTCTTTCAAAGTCCCTCCATTGCCTGAGAGTGAAAATATATTCCTTAAGCTTATGTGAAGCCTCCAATAGAATGTAAATCTCCTCACGCTCTTTTTCAGCTCTTGGTATGGCGGCAGTGCCTTTATTGTACTCAATGACACTTCGTCGTAGATGATATTCGTGGAGCCAATTAAAAGCTCTTCCATAGAGATGTTCCTATAGAATTCCACGACGCCCCTGCCGTCAAAATAATTCCAAAGGAAATCATTCAGCCACACTTTTCGGATGCGTTCCTTTCCCTCCAGCAGAATGTCCCCTACGGTGCTCCTCATGGTCCACTTTGTTCGCCGCGTTTCCTCAACTCTTCTGCAAGTTGCAGCGTCAGAACCATCACCGGAGACACCGCGAGGCACCATCACGACACCCGTGCGGTGAAGCATCCTACTCGCACCGCCCAACAGCGACCAGCAGGTGCCGCTGGCTCCAAAGGACACTCGCGGATGTCTCGTCCCGCAGTCCCAATGCCGTTGGGCGTCGCACTCGCACGGCAGGGCGGTCGGTGCGCCATGCAGCCACACTGCAACGCCTGTCGGTTAAACAGCCGAGGCCCGCCACCCCCGCAGCAACACAACGTGCAACCAACCCCAACACCGCCACATTATCGTCCTTTTTTATGTTATTCACGTTGTCCGCTTGCCCCATCACTGACAATAAAAATAACTCCGCACTCTCGCAGAAGGAGAAAAAAACGCAATCACACCGCCCCGCCGCGGGTCAAGACTCTCCTCCACCCACCGCCATTGCAGCACAGGAGACCGCTGTCACATCGCAGAGTCAGCACCACAATGTGCACCACACCGTCGTGCACCGAGCAATGGGCTGGACGCGGCCACGCATCGCCCCGCTCCATTTTCCCACCCTTAAGTCTTGCATGCCCGCACAAAGTGGCAAACACAATCAAAGTGTACACAAACCAACAGTCCCCCTCACTCGCTAAAGCACATTATTTCGCATGAAATGACATTTAAGCACACAGCAGCAGTAACAGGTTGCACAAAATTTCCCTTCCAGCCCTGCGAAAGGACACAACAACTCTGCGGAGTCAAAGTGGCAGCCCCTCGGTGCTGCCCGCAGTTCACATGGAAGGACAAACTGCACACACACATTGTTCCGGATTCCTCGCTACCTGAGTGCACATCAACAGAACAAGTGAAAAGGTACT